>NW_017387319.1:4325-53994 GCF_001636725.1 Cordyceps fumosorosea ARSEF 2679 | reverse complement strand
TTTTTTTTTTTTTTTTTTTTGGAGTTTGTGCTGGGCGTTGGGCTTTTTACATTGGTTTTCACGTGGCAGAATTCCATGTTGCTGTGCAAATACGTGCACTATATAGCAGAATATTACGCTTGAGTCTTTATTCTTTGTGTGAAGACGTTTCTAATCAACGCTTCCTCGGCACGAGAAAAAAAAAACAATCGGGCGAAGAGCTGTAGCGAGCAGCAGTATGATTTCCCATAAAGCAAGGCCCGTATTCGGGCGGCGAACCCAACTCCGAAAAGAAGAGCAAGATCGACGAAGAAGACTTATCAGGCTATAGCGGAACTCTGCCATCGTCGTCTCGAAGCGTGTGCATCCCAGCAAGAACAATACCCTTCTATGAGACAAAGAAATAAGAGAAAAAGATGAAGCAAGGGGGCGTTGCAATGCCTCACGGCAAGAAGGCATTCACCAAGGCTGGCTCTTGAAATAGGAGGAAAGAAAATGGAAGAAATCGGACAATGAACGGGAGGGTGTCAAGCCCGCGTGTGTCGCATGGGGGCTGGTGGGTAGATGGGGAGGAGGTGCGGTGAGGGTGTCAGTTGTTGCGGCTGCTGCGGATCTAGCAGCTGAGGCGCGATGAGGCTGCCGTCGCCGTTTTGCTGCTGTGAAAAGGCGGCCATGGCGAGGAACGTCGGCGCAATCGTCACTCCTGCCGCATCCTCTTCCTCGGACGCGGCGGCGGCGGCGCTGGGCGGGCGGCCGTGATGACGGCTTCTGCTACCGCTACCGGAGCTACTACTGCCGCCGCCTCCCATCAGTAGCTGTTGCTCGTACTCGGTGCGCAGCGTCGCGTAGGCGCGGCTCATGTCGCGCTCGCGCTCGGCGGCCTGTCGGAGGAGCTCCTCGAGCTCGGCGATGCGATCGTCCTTGCGCTTGCGGTAGGCGCGCTGCGACTTTCTGTTGGCGGCTCTCCGGCGCTGCAGGTCCCCATGTTAGTAACTCGGAATTAATGGGGTGAGTTTTGAAAAAAAAAAAAAAAAACATATGGGGGACTCGATGAGTGTTTGCGAAAAGACTTACCTGAATGACGGCCGGTGGCGCGTTCTTGTAGCGATTCGGGCGGCTCCGCTTTGGCTTCTTGGGAGGCTGTTGCTGCTCTGCAGCCGGGGTGTCGGCGTCTTGGAACGAGGGCGTCTCTGAAGACAGCCTGGCTGATGGGCTGCTGCCCTGACTTGACATGTCATGATATAGGGGAGGTACCATGAGGGAATCGGAGGACCATGGAAGCTGTGCGTTCTGGAATTCAGCGTTAGGGAGGACAGGTGCCACGACCCCGGCTGCTCCAAGGGATGGCCACTCACCACAGTCAGGTAGTTGCCGTGCTCGAATGTGGGTACCGGCATGTCGGGAAACATGTGAAGCTGGGAAGACTGAGAGAGAGGTGTAAGTGGCGTGAGCTGGGACATTGGCGGCTGCGGCGAAGCGGGCGCGAGAGACGGCGGAACTGAGCCCTGGGCGTACGGAGAGCCCAGTTTCAGATCGGCAAACCAGTCGGCGGAGGAGAGATAGAGAGTATCCTCGCCGGATAACGGTGATGGAGAGTGGTGGTGCGGGGGAACTGCGGACACGGAGCTCCCCTTGCGGGAGTCGGAGAGCTTTGACATGTCTGCGGAGCGGGTGACGGTACGGTATTTCGAAATGGTTGGATGGCATGGGGAGAGGGGTGAAAGGAAAAGAATAAGAGCCAAAACGAGTAAATTTGGGGAACAGGTATGAGCAGAAAGAAGGAGATGAGAATAGGAAGAGAAAGAAAGGGTCCGTCTGACAGGTATAAAAGGGAATCGGAGATGCAGCCCAGATGACGACGTGTGCGCCTGGGCTTGAGGACGCTACATTGCATGACTCCGGCCCCCCCCGGTTGAAATCGATGACAAGCAGCTGGGGGGGGGGGGGGGGGGGGGGTAAGGAGGTAAGGAGAGCCAGCCTTACCGTCGTCTACACTACTGCCTGGACCTAGAAGCCAATTGGGACCCTAAATACCGCTTCGGAAGCCCTAGGGGTTGCCGCCGCTGGGGTGGAGAGACGCGAGGATCCAGAAATTTGGCGCTTCTCTGTTTGGAGGGGCGTGAGATGGGCAACGAGGGGAAACTGGGTACCTGGAATACCGAAGTGGTGGGTAATGTAACTTGGGTAGTTGAGTGCTAGTGAATAGATTTCGGGGTGCTGTGTTGTGTGGTGTAGGAGTGTATGCGTGAACGTATAAGCGTCAAGGGGGATGTGTGGAGGAAGGTGTTTATGCATGGAAGTGAAATAGATGCACGTACCAAAATAGTATGTGACTGCATTGTTCTGATAGATGAGCCCATCCCGAGGCTGTGTCGCTCTGTAAAGGGAGAGAATGAGGTTCGCGGCGAAGGCGAGGTGCAAGGTGAGAAACAGGAGGGCTGGAGAAGTTGAAGATGTATTCAAGACTGAGGGGAGGAGAAAACGCCCGAGAGTGGGAATGAAGATGGGAACATGTTTTCGTACGCACACCCCCCCTCGCCTCGGTCCCGACAGCCATGCATCGGGAACCCAGTATTGAAGACAGCAGTGAAATGGTTTTGTAACATGTTGAGGAGTGGGAAATGGGCAAGACAACAGCTGCAGAGTGAAATGACGACAGAGGCCTAGCAGCCCGAAATGTCTGTGTGGACGCTGGCAGTTGCGAAATGGCCGAGTCAACTTGATAGTCTGCTGCGATTTCCCGACTAGGCAAGTAAGTATACCAAGTAGCCAGTTTGGCGGCTCGACTCAACTCCGTTGTATAGTAGAGAGAGTTAAGTAGTCGGGTAGTAGGTCTTTCGCCCATCGCTGTTCGACCGCTGGGCGGGCAGGCCCGTGGGCGGACCAGTTTCCGTAGTCCATTGCTTTGCTTGGCTGATAAAAGGTTTTCGAACCTTGCCTTGCTCCCCAATCTTCCCATCTTCGGCCACTGCCGGGTCGCCCCTTGCCCCAAGGACTCGCCAGACAAGCCAGCTCATCCTCACTCAAGATTGTCCTTTTGCTCTGCCACACCCCCGGGGCTGAATGTCACTACACTCCACATGGCACAGCCAGGCATTGAATCTTGTCTGAGGAGGGCAGGGGAGTGAAGCAAGCGGGCGGGCTTGGGTACCATAGCTGAGGGCAATGCAAGGCGTACTAGAGGCAGTGGTGGACCCAAAGACAAAAGAGCTCGTTTACTATTCTGGAGACTGCCACCTGGAATCGATTGGACGGCACTCACTGCCGCAAAATCCGCAACATCGGCAGAGGCTGAGGAGTCGGGGTCGGTCGGTGCTGGCCCTGCCCGTGTCCGGACACCCGGCCATAACTCGATAACCCGGCACAGACAGACGGTTAGCTATTAGCCCGACGGTAAATCAAGCTGTCTTGTTTGGCGATTGGCCTGTTATTAGCTCGAGGAACCTTTGGACCTCCTCACGTTTGGCCCCTCTCGGTTTGGAGCCGCGCTCCTCCAGCCAACCGCGACACGACGCTGATAATGAGACTCGCTGGAAGAGTCATCATGAACGAGCATGAGCGAGCTTGGAGAGTTCGCAAGCACGCTTGTTTCTTCTTCCCCTAGTCTTTGCGTGTGTTGGGCAGTTTTCTTGGATTGCGAGATCATACTCCTAAGGTCTTCGGGATAGCGGAATCGTTGAGAAAAGGCGAAGGCCGCTCCGGCGCTGACCCCAAGCTGCATGGAGATTTAACCTCGAGACAAGGCGTCCTTTTGAGCGTCAGCTCCAGAGTAGATCTGCCAAGAAAAGGACCATCGGAAACCTGATATCGCCCTACCTGCCTTGGTTTACAAACCACACGACTCCTATCCAACCAACATCACAGGACAAACAACTCACGCCAGCCTAGCCAACGCGCGCACTGTTCCCTTTAGACTCGCCGAGAAAGCCCTTCGACGAGAGCGGGATAGATCTGCACCGCCTTCGTCTAGTTGCATCTCAGCCATCTGCTGGCTACCGGCCATTCCACCTCCACTTTGGCCTCACGTCGCCGACCACCAGCTGACTAGTCTCCTGACAGCCCTGTCTGCCGGTCGATTGTTTCCTGTGACCGATTACATTTCGAGTAATAATGCCTTGTCCGCTTAGTTGAGAATACTACCGGCCGGCAACGAGAGTGTACGACTCTATGGCGTAAACCTGATTTTCATAAGAGCCTTACCTTCCTTCCTTACATCTACCTAGCCGATCGCTCTCTGACGTATCCCTATATTCGGAAGCTCACTTTTGAGAATCAACTGGTAGATTTCAACTTCGACAAAGGCCAAAAGAAGAGTCTTGTTGGCGTATGTAGGAGGTCTTTCGAGGCGGGCCGGCCCTACTGGTGCCGGTAGGGCTCACCGCTGCAGGGCCACAGCCTGATCAGCAGTCTTTCTCGGAGACCGCTTTGTACAAGGCCCGAGTACGCATCGATTCGTGATACCGCAGCACTAATTCGCTGAGATCTTTTGGCTTTTATTGTCAGTTAGCCTCACCAGCCTTCCGGCCCTCTCACTGAATGACGCCAGCAGTTAGGAGCACCCAATGAAGATACACGATTAGTGACGAGCCCTAAAGGCCGCTCTCCTGACTTTGGATGGTCAGTGGGCCTCTTTTCGGTGCTGTGATCCCCCCCGAATCCACCTCACACCCTCAGCGTTGTACTTTGAGGCTTCAGGCTTCGCAATAGGTGCAGTTGAAGGTCGTCCGCTTTCTCCAACGACACCCTTTCATCTCCTAACCCCCCACCCTCAGCGTACCTTGCCCTAGCATGTCTGTGCTGTCCTGTGCATATATAGCTGCATGTGCCTGCAAACACATGTGCGTACCTCGTGCCGTGGGTGACCATTGTGCTCTTACCCGAATGTGGCGTCATCTCGCGATCTTCCCTTCCAGATCTGAAATGTACACTCCACGATCTGACCAATAAATTAAAAGTCAGGTCGAGAAAAATACTGGGTAGCTAACCTTTGCGTTTGTTCTCAGGCATCTGTCGCCCTCGATTGTTCGCCACGTTCCTTGTCAGCCGTCGTCTAACTCAGTCAGCACCACGAACCGTGCCCGGTATTTCTAGACAAAATTAGACCGCTGTGTAGATTTGTGGAAGAGAAGCTCATCAATGAAGTGTCAGCCTCCATATCCGACAGGTGCACTCCTCTCAACCAGTAAGCCAGGTGGTACCCGTAGGGATTTGCATTGTAGGTCGACTGGCTAAATAGCTTTGCCCGACCGCCGAGACTTGTGTGACTTGCCGCCGGCATTGAGTGGTAAAGGAGGGGGCCAAGCAAGGCGCAGCAAGAACGTCAAGGCATTTCGCCAATCGCGGGTTGCAGAGCCATGACCAGCACCCTTATATAGAAGTTCTGTAGCGTAAGGTAGGTGCTCTCGATGCCTTGTCTTTGTTTCCTGGTTTGTTCAATAGAAGAATTGTATTCTCAGAGTGTCTAATCTGGCACCGCCATTTGTTGCCAGGATTGGATGGGGCGCCTCTGCGATCTTTGCATAGGTATCCTTGTTGTAGATTGAACGCTGCCCTAGGCTCCTGGCGGGAGGAAGCGACGTATACGACGTATGCACCCTCTCCTATCGCCCTGTCCTATCGCCTTGTTATCCTCAGCTCGGCGTGGGAGAAAGACGAAGGTGACTGGGAAACACACTCAGACCACCCTCGCTGGCTTCAGCCTTATTGCTAGCCTCATCCTCCGCGTCGCGTCTCATCCAATGAGGTTTCTAATGTACATGATGCCAATTATACAAAAAAGAGTAGAGTATCGTAAAACATGTTGTGTCCGTTTTTGGTTCTGTGATATCAGCCGACGCTATGGTAGCAGAGGTTTGATTCTGCGTCGTCGATCTTGTCGAGTTTGCAGGCGGCGAATTATGCCTTGTGACATTCAAAGTCCCTTCCGTGCTCAATATTCGAGGTTATAGAAGGAAGGTATGTATCGATTAATGTCGGAGATTCTTTTAGTTGGAACCCTTGTTGAGCTTCTTCAGACCATCCGCCGCCTGCTTAGCCCCGTCTGCAAATTTGAGCTTGTTGCTTAGTTCGATGCACTGTTCATACTTTTGTCTAGCCAGAGTAGTCTTTCCAAGCATAGCAGCCACGTCGGCCCAGTTGCATAGGGCCACGGCGCACGCTTCATCGCACTCTGGTGTCCGCTCGTCGCGTTTGACATCATTGCCGTGCATGTACGCGTTCTTTGCCCAATTTTCAGCGGCCGCAAGGCTTTCCGATCGAGTTTTAGGCATTTCGGCGCTTTCGAGATCCTTGAGCCCCTCAGATAGAGAACTTGAAAGAAATGACGCGGGAATCTGGGCAAACGACGCTGCCAGGTTGTTCATGACGACAGCGCGATGACACGGAACCTCGCACAGGCGCAGCGCTTGAAAGAATAACGGGATAGCCAGGTGAAATTGTGACTTGCGCTCGTAGTCTCGTCCCAGAGATTCCATTGCGCCGCCAACTTCAGTTGGAGTGAGCCAGGACTCCTCGCCAGGCTTTTTTCCTTCAGTTCGACGACGATTAAACTCCTTGAGTGTCGTTTCAACGGCCCAGACGAAATGCTCAGTCGCCTTCTCTGGCTTTAGGACGTGTTCATCTGCGTACAGCTCGCCCAGCGCGACAGCAGTTTTGACAGCCGTAGCAAGAAGTCGCTCTCGTTTGCGCCAAAGCGTTTCATGCGGAGCTTCCGATTCCTCACCCTTGGTACCCTTTTCACTGTTTGTAGGCAGCTTGGAATCCCTCCCAGTGAGGTCTTTGGCATCAGCCAAATTGGACGAGTCCACGTAATAGCCGCCTTTGTCCACCTGGCCGTCTTCTACAGACTTCTCCATCACACCGATCCAATTTTGGCAGTCGGCCAGTATCGATTCCAGTACCTCGCCGCTTGATGTGTAGTTTTCGAGTTGCTGGAGCCAGGCAGATACTTGGATACGGATACCGAGTACCTCGTCCGAGAACGGGTCCAGCCCAATCTCGGCGCATTGCTGCATTGCCTTCTTATAAAATTTAAGGGCCAGTTCGGGATCGGGCGCATAATTGCTGTAATAAATCGCTCGTCTGAGAGTGTTGGCAACGGGCTCGGGATATTTGCTCAATTTGTTGTTATAGAAGTGGGCGTAGAAGCTTCTCAGAGCGACGGCGCTGATACCGAGAGTGATGAGAAGTCTGCGAGTTCGCGTTAGCCTAATCCGAATCAATTTATTTGGCTAGTCAGCAGCAACTTACAAGACGACAGCAAAGGAGGTCGATCCGGGCGAGTCCTTGTACGCCTGTTTGATACCTCTGGGGCTTAGAGCAAACGCGAGATTCTTCAATCCAGCACCGAGGGCACGCCCTGCAAACTGACGAAACGTCACTTTTTGTGGCTTGTTATGAGCTGAATTCTTTTGCACGCCATCCAATGCGCTTGTTGACTGGTGTCTCTGCCACCGCGGCGGAAGGGAAATGACCATGCGAAGATGGGCGCTGGAGCTTGGAGATGCGACATGGACGGATAGCAGCCCCTTGGTTGTGTGCAGACATCGCGCCGGAATTGGTCGCAGAGACGCGATTGCGAAGGTAGACATGCTGGAATGAAGCGCCCCTTTTGTTATAGATTTGGGTGCACGCCTCTCGGACGATGGGCTTGATGAAGAGGCCTGGTCCCTTTCTCCTCACAAGAAAAAGAATGATGCTTACCAGCAATTGGCCTCCGGATTGGTCCGTGCGTTATCATATAAAAAAGTTGCGGGGCCGGAATGGATGGTGGGGGAACCTTCCTCGGTTGGCGATGCAAGTAGCGGGAGCTCAGATTATACAAACCACTTTGCAGCGAATCCGCGTCATCTCCAATCTCATAAAATGGCTGGAAAATTCGAACCCAAGCAGCCCGTGCAGCTCAACCCCCCAAAGGATGACCCCATCACCGTGGAGGAGTTGGCCAAGTGCAACGGTACGTCATGGAGAGCCCCGCGACGCCCGACGTTGCAGCTTGCACGTGAGAATGGCAAAGCCAGTCAAATATCGATGGAAATAGTAGCGAGAGGGACTTCACCCGACTCGGAGAATTATTGCCAGATTTTTCAGCTATTCGGACCTGGGCGAGCCTGAACCACTTCTCCAGTCACCGGAGCGAAAGGGCAGTGGCTGACAGTGGCGTACTCACAGGCATTGACAGCGACAAGATCTATGTGGCCATCAAGGTATGTTCTGAATCGAGAAATATGGGTGATTTATTCTCATACTCTGTATATAGGGCAAGGTGTATGATGTAACAGGCAACGCTTCGTATCTGCCAGGCAAGGCCTACCACGGTATGCGACCTACATTGCAGCAGCATGCCTGAACGGCCTACATTCGCCAGAAACATTGCATTTCTCATGCCTATGCTGCCATGAAGCACATAGGTTCCGCTTGCGTGTTAACTTCGGTGAATGATTGGCCAAACATGCTCGATACAACTCGCTGACGCATGCTCACTCACCCCTTAGTCTTTACTGGCAAGGACGCTTCTCGGGCCCTTGGCATGACCTCGACGAAGCCCGAGGATGTCGTTGCTGACTGGTCGACACTCAGCGAAAAGGAAAAGGGCGTCCTCAACGACTGGGTCACCTTCTTCTCCAAGCGCTACAACGTCGTCGGCGTTGTCGTGGGCGCTACAAATATGGACTAGGAACTTGAGAGCAGACTGTGAGGGACGGACGATGCGCTTTTTATAGCGCCGGTATAGGCCGTGAGGCTGGATGGCGAGGTCAAACATGAGCTCTGTTTCCGGCTGGCTTCCGCTCTTGGGATATGCCCACCTTTGGCCTGCAAGGTTTGGGAGGGCATGGCGAAATATTTTCAAAAATGCAAAACTCTTACCAACACATATTTTACCTGCGCACCCCAGACTTTACTAATGTGCTTCTCACCTCAACGAAGGGAAAAAAGGGGGACCAGAAAAACCGATCCAGAAAAGGAAACCCTAAAATCGTGCGTCGCGGGCATTCCAAGCCATGATTCACGGCACTCTCCTCTCAGGTATGCCGGTAGCCATCCTCACTTTTCCGTATCCTTGTCTCGGCTCGGATGGCGCACCCCCTTCTGTGAGATGGGCTACGTTGAGAGATGCCGGATCGCTTTTGAGGTTACACCAAGATGGCCCGGGTACCGGAAAACCAGCCAATTCCGTCGCCTTACCCTGGTCCGGCCCCGGGTAGGGCTGTTTGTGCATCGTCATACCAACTCTGACAGCCAAGAGGAGAGTCTTCTGTGTAATCAGGAAGCAACCGCAGCTTTGTCATCGCGGAGGACAAGGCAATGTGTCGTGACAGGTACCCAACGACATCGTCGCCAGCATCGGGAACTCAAACAGGTAGGTCTCACAACCCTGCAGGGATTAGGCGAGCGACTGCGGCCACATTACGATGAAAATAAGAAAAGACCCGGCATCCGAAGCTCTCCGACCCTTTCTACTCGTAGTCGCCTGCTGTTGGGCCAACTGGCGTTTGGCTTGGCACAGCTGAAGAAGGGTCTTGGTAGGGGTGGGCGTGCTCAAGGTTAGCCATCAGGAGGGAGTTCTCGTAATACGTTACCAGTTAGCGTTGCATGCGATGGACAGGTTCATCTCCCCGAGGCCCTGGTCTTCGTGAAGGAGCTGGTTTTTGCAGATGGTGCAGCGTGCTGTCTTGGAAGAAACAGGCAGCTGCAGGTGAGGCGCGCCAGCATACCATCCGAGCTGAGCACTCGTGCCTCATTCGGAGGTTTCTCATTGCATGTACATCACCGTCGAGTTCGATCATGACGGTGTAGAGCAGCTACGCATAATTTTGGACACTGTTGATTTCGTAGTTGAGGACCTGCAACTAATATTGAAGCTACTCGAGCAAAGACTAGAAGCCCACAAGAAATAACAGATTGCACTAATTACATTATTAGCCATGTTCCTCCACCATGACATGTGTTGCCATTCCACGTCAATATAACTCCTCCGCCTCGGCACCAACCGAACGCCACCAGAGTAGGATTCCGGGACTCCATTATTAAGTTCCCGAGACGCAGGGTCTTTTAACGCTAGCTTCAAGTGGAGTGAAGGGGTGGTAGACATCAACTCCCTCATTGCCAATGGTACTCGCCCGCCTCGCGGACGAACGGGCCACGAGGGTCCTTGCGATGACTGCCGGGCCCCGGCGCGCCGCCCCCGCCGCCGTTCCCAGGGCTCGCATTGGCGCCGTTCTCGGCCCGGGCGCAGACGTTGCATTGGCGGTCCTGGAACCAGCTGTTTCGCAGGCGCTTGACGTTGTTGCACTCGTGGCGAGGGTGGTTGCGCGACTGGTGGCAGTACGCCTTGAGGTTGAGGGCGTTGTGCCCGCAGGTAAAGATGTACTCTTCAAAGTCGCACATGATGGTAAGGGTTGGTGCGTAAGTGGCAGAGTGAAAATGACGTCTCACTGCGAGGATGAGTCTTGTGATGTGTGCCGGTGATGTCTGGACCGGGGGTAAGATGAGGTTTTGATGTGCCACAACAGGTAACTGCAAGGGTAAGACGTGAAAACTTCTTTGGGGAGATTGAGATCGCAGGAGGAAAGTTAAGATAGTCGAGAATGAAGGAGAAAGAGTGAAGTACGAGATGACCTTGAGCTTTTTATAGTTGAAACTGTGGCTTCTAGCAACGCATTTCCTTGGTACATGACGGTCTCCTCTCCAAATGTCTCAAGAATGAGCCAGCAACGACTACCCACTCGTATGTATCCTCAGCCCAACACACCCCCTCATAAAGCACGAAGTTTTATCATGTTGGAACCACCAGCAAGGTGAAGATTGATTCGTGCGGAACGCGAGAGGTCCTTGCCACCATCGCCAGAAAGGATGAGACAAAGCCACGCGTTGGCTTTACGTTCCTATACGGCCAACATAGTTCCGGGCAACGTTCCTATTGGTGTAATACGATTTATCATGCACTCAAGAAAGTATCGACTACCAAAAGGGCTAGAGCGTGCTTAATGCATAAGCCCACGACAGCGCTGCATCCGACTAGCCAGAATAGGTGGCTGGAATGCTGTAACTATCTCCGCGGAGGTGGGACTTCTTGAAGAAGAGATGCTTTCCAAACATGAAAGAAACAGGAGCAAAATCAACAATCAGGTTTCATGCGCGGAAGCTGCAGCCATACATCAAGGTACCATGGAGCCCCCCTCACGACGGCACCCCAACAAGACTCGCTTCGTCTATCGCAGCAGCGATCCGGGGCATGCAGGGCACCGAAGAGTTCGATCCGATGCATTCATGCTGTTATACCCTCTCGGGGGAGTTGCAGATGTTGTGTGCGGTGCACGCCGCCTGGTACCGGACGGTCCAGACATGGTACGTGACTCTGCGACAACGCGACGCTGGCAAGGACCGACAGGCCTGCCCCGGGTCACATCGCAGCATTGCTTGCGCAATCAACATTTCGGGACGCGGAAAACGCGACTGACTGCTTGTCGGTGGCGGCCTCGTTCTTGGCTATGTTTGCGACGGCAGCGTGCATCAATAGGCCAGAATGGCTCAGGAACAATAGGATGCGGATGTGCGCCCACTGGTGCCCAGAAGCCATAGTCTACGACGCACAAATGTGATGTCAGTGCAGAGCTCAAACAGCTTCTGGGTGATACAGAGTTGTTGGGGAGGTCCCGGTAGTCTAGATCGCGAGCCGGGGAACAGATCCGCATCCTCGGCGGCCGATGTGGCTGTATTCGAAATGCTCTGCAGAGAAGAGCCGCTTTGATTCGTCTGTATCAAAAGAGTTGAATCTGATCCCTGCCGTCAGCCTGCGGGAACCCCGATGAGGAAATACCCTGTGAGTCCTCCTTTTCACTGGTGCCAATCAAGAGGCACGCGCTTTACAACGGGAACGACGCCGCAAGAGCAAGAAGTCATGAACACAGACTGTTTTCAAAATCAGTGGACCAAGACTTTTCTTTTTCCCGAGACGGTGCATTTTCGACTCGGAAATAAAGTAAAAGTGCAGGGCTGGTGATGTGCAGAGCTGATTGATTGTCTGGTGGGCGGGGTCCTCAAGCGACATCTGGCCGCTGAAGATTTCCGAAATCCGGGGTCCGGGGGCTGACTTCCCCGGCGATCAAGGGGGCGCTACAAGCGACCAAGGGCAACGTTTCTGTCCCTGTAGTTTCAAAACTAATGATGTGGCTGGCTCACTTGTCAGATGCGTGGCGGGAGGATGTTACACACTACTACGTCAGGTAAGACAGACAAGCAGGCTCTGCTAGTCGCCTTCCATGCAGCTATCCAGGCCGAAAAGGCAAGAGATGCCAGAAGTGTCACCGGCGAACCAGCCGGCAGATTTTCACAAGTCATTTTTTCCTACCCTTTGCCGAGGAAAGGGAAAGGGCAAGACATGGGGCCATTTGGGAGAGTGGTGAAGACGAAACGAGGCTGCTTGTCGCTTCGGTGGCATGCAGCATCCATTCCGACGTCACCAGCGTACCGAATTGCTCGTATGAGCGTGAGGAGCATGTTCTCTGCACACCTCCTATCGCGGACCGGCCCGCTGGCTCAGCCACCGGCTCGACGGCGTTGGCAAGCGTGTGTGAGACCCTGGCCGCTGCATGTTGGAGTCTCGCACACCACGCACGAATGCAGTTTTGGCGACGCGCCGGTAACGGCCTCAACTCCAGGAAGAAGGTGTTGGGCTCTTGCAAAATTGTCATGCGTTCCGACCATGTGAGTAGCAACCGCAGAAGTGGCGTCTGGCAATTTTCTGCCACGTAGTCGAAGTAGTCGCCGGCAAGCTGAAGACACGGCAATGATGCGGAGTTGCGGGCGAAAGAGCACTTCGTATTTGCCTTTTGCTAAGTGCGGCGGTGACAGGATGCCTTCCGTGATGACGATTTCGCGGTGATACCGTCAAAGCCCGGGCTTGGGGGAGGAGGATCTGTTACGGAGCACAGAAATTAGTCACGATTCCTCTTCATCTCTGTCGGGCTCCTTGTGCACTTGCTTCCCGATGTCGTCACAGGGCAGGAACGCGGCAAACGGTCCGCGTCGTAATTGCCAAAGACTCCGAAAAAAATTGATTGTTGGGTCGAATCCGTCGCGGGCTGTGCAGGCTGCGCCATCATTGGCTTTGAGGATATCCTTTGGCAAGATGATGATACCGGCTGCGTATGATCATAATAGCGCCAATGTATGGGTTTTACGTGATTTCAAACCGAAACTCGTCAAAAAAATCTGTGATGCTCATTATGGTGTCGGGCACAGCCTTTCTGTGCCCGGCCAGGTGGTTGCAGGCGGCCCGTTCTGCGGCCAGCGACGCTAGTTGGCTGCCTTATAGTTTGCCTTCGTGGTTCGCATTGACAAGGTACATAGAGAAACATAGCTCGATGCTTCCAGGGTAGGGAAGAAAACTGTGGTTTTTTTATTTATAAAAAAAATAGGGTTTTTCTTTTGACGGTCTTCTTTTTGGAAGCTTTTGGGAATATCGCTCCTTGGATACATTCAATATCTAGCCAACAGCACGTATCGCAAGCGACGTTTCACGGCACCGAATACTGAATGACAGCGCATCATCGTCGAGAAAAAGCCGGAAGCACTGATTGGGATTGACCGCGTACCTTGCCAAAAGCAGGCCGGGCTGTAGGTTACACAAGCGAATGCAGTTATCAGTCATCAGGGCAAGAAATTGCATGCACGTCGTCGTCGGTGATTGCATACCTACTCGGTGCCAGCATGAGGGCGACGCCGCTTTTACCCATACGGTATAATACCAAGGATTGGGGATGACGGCCCCACGGTGACGGGGCGGCGCGCGGAGGTGACCGGCTCACGGAGTCTCCGTTCCACAGCGCCGGGTCAGGTCGTCAGGTCGCGGATCAGAAATTTAATTTACACCGGCCTTGTCAGCAGGACGGTTTCGGCTGGTTTGAGGAAGGACGGAATATATTGGGAGGGTGTTGAAAAGTGGCAGTGGCTTGGATGAGAGCGCGCCGGATTCTTTGCAGTACAAACGTACCTACCTAGCATGTACCTGCCTGCACCTTTGAGACGTTGCCTTGTACCTGAGCCAGCACATCACGTTCACGGATCTAATCAAAATCGGGATTCCCAAGCCTGAGTAAATCGCGGAATGGGTTGAGGGATACGCGGTGATGCTACTCACTCATACCCTCACAGCCTCGTTTCCTCCTGTAACTTACAGTGGCGTCCAATTGAGCTTGCAGGTACACGGCGGGGAAGCACCAAGCAGTAACCAGGTTGTAGGTAGGAAGCAGTTTCCCGTCAGAAGCCACCAGCAAAAGTCGTGGTTTCAAAACGCAACATACCATCCGCTCTCACCTGATGCATCACCGCTAGTGCATCACCATCCATCACGATGCCTACCTGGTAAAATCCCATCACCGCTTTTCCTGGAGTGGTGTGGCAGTGCTGCAGCTCGCCTGCTGCGCCCAGGTCGGGCCTGAACACCCTCTCCAACATCTTCAGTGCTTGGGTTCTCCATTTTGCCTGATAAGGCTCAAAGCAGAGAAGAGAAGCCAGCCGCGATGTGGCTGGTTTAGTTAACTGGTTTGTCGATGTCGTTTTGTGCAAAAGCGGCGATCAAGTTTGCCAGCTGCCCAGCGCCAAAAACACCAAACCGTTTTGCTGCCGGCCCGCCGCCCGTTTTTCTTTATCTAGTTGGGCTTCTGCACATCATCTCTGGCCCTTCTTTTTTCCCTCCATCCCCTACTTCAACATTTACATTGCATCTTGCTGCTTTCCATCGACTTCATCATACACCATCCTCATTATAATCGACATTTGATCGTTTTTAACCTCCTCTTTTATTTTAGCGATCTGTTTCTTCTTCTTACAACGCCCGTTGTGCTGGACGCAACACCAAGACCCGCCATCACCGCCCAATCCCGTTGCTGCCTGGCCGCGTCCCAGCTCGGCCCCCAGACAGCCTTGATATTGGCCTTGCCACGGCTCCCACGTCACTACGCCACTGAAGAGACACTATCAAGAGCCGTCTCGTTGCCCTAGTACTAGATTTGGATCTAAGCGCGCCATCTATCGCCCACGCAACCGCCGTGCTCCGCTAAATAAGCGCATGCGAGTATGAACCATCAGGAGCATGAGACTTCTGATTCGGCCTGGCCGTCCGGTCCAGATGATACGACTCAACATTTTCAAAACACGCCATGGGCTGGAAACCTCTACAATATCAATTCTTTGATCCAAACGCAGCACAGTGCACCCTGGAATCCACTGGTTGGGGGCCAGCAGCCTTTCTCCAACTCATCACGTTTGACATGGACCCCGGAGTATAGAGATACCAATATCCTATCAGAGGACGGTACAGCTCCTGGATCGATCGCAGGAGGCACTCGGTTACAATATGAAGAGTCCATTTCTCTCGCCGAAGTTGGCCAAGAGACGGCCAGTGCCGCGCACATGCAGCAGATGCTCGATGTCGTCCACCTAGGGCCACACATGCCTTCCATGCTTAACGATGCATTTGAAGCCGCGAGCACCTATTCCACCGCGACAGCCGCAACCGGCAACCGTCAGCCCCCTAGATGCACGGAATGCGACAAGCTCTGCCCAAGCGCATCAAGTCTCAAGTAAGTATTCTAGTTCATTCAACTCCTCCGCCTTTCCTAACCTTGACTTCCAGAAAGCATATGAAGAGCCACTCACGCCCAAACCTTTGCAACTATCCTAACTGCAACAAGGCGAAGGAAGGGTTCAGCACGCCGAACGATCTACAGAGACACAAATTATCGGTTCATAAAGAAGCAACGACTCTCTATGTATGCCGGGAAAGGGATTGTGGTAGCGCTTTTCCTCGAAAAGACAACTTTCGCCAGCATCTGCGCAAGGTGCATAAATTGGAGGTCTCAAATCAGGATGCAGAGGAGTATGCAGTTGGGTAAGCTCGCCACCTAATCGTTCGCCGACATGTCTCCTAACCTATGACATAGACGGGAGCCCCCTGCTCAAAATGCCGTGCCATCTAGCAATATCGCACCATCAGAGGACCTCACGGACATCCTACCGACTGGCACCAACAACCAGCGTGCTGACTCGACGCCGATGGAGCTAGACTCCCCGTACGGAAGTCAGCAAATGACAGATCCAACCTTGCCAGACGTTACCTACCAGAGTGGCCCCGAAGAAAATCCTGCTCTTACCCTACAGAACCTCTCCTTCCAAGGTCCAAGCGGCTCTGTCGACATGAGCTATGCCGAGAGTATTCACTCGTTGCAAAGTCCCCCGCCAACCGGTTTCAGCAGCCAATCGTTCAGGGCACAGCCCATGCCAATGAACACTACTAATTTCTTTGTTCCATCATCGCTTAGCTACCATGGCTACCATACTTCGCCTCGACAAGGACCACCAAGCCATAGTGTCAGTGCCGTGGATGAGACGCACGCGGTCTACTCGGCCAAGACTAGCAGCGTATTCAGCTCCAGTGCTCCCCGGGAAAGTTTAACCGTCGCAAGTTCTCAGAAAGTCGAGGCCCTGAGCCATTGCACATTGGTCAACCAGGGCTGGACAACGTCACAGCTCGTGGATTACCTAGGCACGTTTCCGGTGGAGCTCCTGCAACAAGCCGTGAGGTCAAAGCAGAGCTCCGAAGGTACGAACGAAGCAGAGGAAAATCCTGGCCCCAAATCCCGGCATCAATGCAAGCAGTGCGAAAAGGTCTGCAATCGCGCCTGTGAGCTTAAGTGAGCCAGAGCATGCCTTGGCGCATATGGTGCCGGTTTTAACAGTTGCTAATGACGCATTTAGGAAGCACATGAAGAGGCATGACCGACCCTATGGCTGCACTGTGAAGGATTGTGGGAAGAGCTTTGGAAGTAAAAACGACTGGAAACGGCACGAAAGTTCGCAGCATACTACCTTCGAAGCATGGGCGTGTGATGCAGACGGCTGCATTGCCATCTGTGAGGATCGCATTTCATTTATGCAGCATCTCAGAGAAGCGCATGACATGGTGCATGACGAAGACCTTCAGCCGAGGGCGCAGAGTTGTCGGATTGGAGGGCAATACGATGCTAGGTTTTGGTGCGGCTTTTGCTGTCAAGTGATTGGAATCGATGACATGATGCCGCAGGAAGACAAGAAGCACGCCACGCAGTGGAGCCGTCGATGCGATCACATCGATAACCACTTGTATGGAAAGAACAGCCTTGAGAAGAAGAACAGAAGCGAATGGCGATTTCTGGAAGACGAGGCCAAGGGCGTACCACGTGAACGGATGCATCACATAAGCGCCACCGCGAGCGTTTGGAGCACCACTTCGGACAACGGGGTGCCGTACAAACGCAAAGTCTCAGGATATGTTGAGAATCGCCCCCGCAAACGAGCTGAGGGACAATGGGCCGCAGGCAATTGTTGACGTGCTCGACCTGGAAAAGCATTGGCGAGTTGAAATTTGGCCGTCGACATTCTGCCAACGCTGAGTGTACCAATTGGATGTGCCACGAATAATGACTATGAAGGACCAGCTCGGAGCCAGGTTAGGCAATATTGAGTAATGGATGCTGGTCTCATGTATGAATGGATGATTTTGGAGTCTTGCATGGAGAGCGCTACTTGGATTTCTTCTTGTACAATTTTCATTGTCATTTACAGCGAAGTAGAGGACTGGGAAGGCACATGAAGCAGAATGTCATGCGGCATCGCAGGCACCGCCGGCATTTCCTGATGGGGCCAACTTTTGGAGCCTGGCTGAGGGATGTGGGCGGAAGGATGCGCTTTACATTTGGGGGCTAATATGAGCAGGAAGTCAGGACGAGGCTGGCATCGGAACAAAGCAGGAGGATGGGGGAGGATCTGGCGAATGCCGAGCGCGCCCGCAAGGCAGAGCCTGACGGACCCCAGATAGGGCCGCAGGGTATGTATGTATGGGCACCAACGGAAGATTCTGACGGGCTACCAGGTTCAAGGAGTGAGCAAAGGGATTGAGCCATCTAGATTACTTCGTATTGTCCTCTGATGAATAGCAGATTGAACACTTCGCCCCGGGAACCTATATGTGTTTGGAGCGAACAGCGAAGCACAAGGGGGTGCAGATGCAGCCCTAGCTGGACTTGCACCGACCCGACTCTGCAGCTACTATGTAAGGAACCTTTTTAACCAGCTTTTGGCAGGAGTTGGTTCAGTCGTAGCGTCAGTAGCAGTTTGTCCCGGAGCCGGTTGGCGTCTCGATGTCTGCCTTGATGTCTTTCGGACGAAGGTCCGTTGGCTAGCTCCATGAGAATCGGCAAACGACAGCCACCCACAAGGACTGCGCCGACAAGATATAAGAAAAGAGTTCGGATTCTAGATTAGTCGTCAACGAACGCAGATGGACCCGAAGTAAACGATGCAGCAGCCGGTTCCACGAACGACAGACCCTTACTTCAGAGCCGCGCGGGGGGGGGGGGGGGGGGGGGCTCAGCACCACAAAGCCGGTTTTGGGGGGTGTATTCCCGGATGGCTTACCGGCAAGGCCGAGACGGGGGCGCCCCCATCACAGGTGAAGTTCACGTGGCAGGCTCGAAGCAGAAGAACACTTGTTGGCGTCAGAGTTGGGGAGAAGCTCGCGGGAGTCACCATAGCGAGCGGAGCGTGAAGCTAAGGGGAGAGCGGTTCAAGTTTTGTACGGAGTGAGTTTAGCTAACTTGTACCAAGCTAGACGGGCAGGATGTAACGGTAGCAGTTCTGGGCATGGGGTGGGTGTGTGGTTACGTGCTTTGTACGTTTTGACAGTTTTTGTAGTTTTGTAAGCCCGTCATCATCAATCAACCCATTTTATGGTTTCGGAGCTGAGAAGATTTGGGGCGGACAAAGGTTGGCCTTTTTTTTTTCTTTTTGGCGGATGGGCCACGCGCCGCCGCCCGCCGCCCCCCCTCTGGGCGGAGATGACGCGATGGGGGAGAGATGGTGGTGGCGTGTTTTGCGGCAGATGGATGATTGTATTTTAGTAGATACGTATGGGTTGACGTTGGCAGTTACGAATACAATCTCATGAGAAAGCAGACCTGGCGAGACTAACACTGGTGATTTGAGACGAGAAGCAGGAGGGGCGTGTAGGGCGTGGTCGATGACGAAGCAGATGACAAAAGAAACAAGCTCCATTCCTGGGCGGGAACGACAAAAGTTCCTCCAGCCGCACGGGCAGCATAGGGAGGTAGGTTTCTTTATTTTGCCTCGGGGAGGTTTCCCCGCGGCCTTACAGATAACGCAAGGGGCGGAGCAGCAGCAAGAGGGGCAAGGGAGGGGGGGGGACTGTCGATGTGGCCAGAAACAACACAAAATAGGCGTTCAAAATTTTGGGGGTCGTACAGCAGCCAAACAGGGCGTTCCGGAGGAGAGGCTTTCCATACATGGTTCGTCGCTCCGCCGTCCAGGTTATTTGGGCGAAGAAATTTAGAGGGGGCGGGCGGGGTTGAACTCGGGCATTCGCATGAGGGGTGGTGGTGGAATAAGTTGGAGAGTAGGACGAGGTATCGGTAATGGGCCAATGGGAAGCACCAGAATAGATAGATACATCCATGATCTCTACGAATGATAGAAACGAACGCTTCGTTTTGGAGACGACAGGCGTGACTAGCCTCAAGATGGTTCATTAAACGGAAGAGCGGGGATGATGATGGGGGGGGGGTCAGGGTGTTAGTCTTGAACACCTTTTTAGCTTGGCGATGGCGGACAAGTTGGTTTCAATTCGTTATTCGTCCCCCTGCGGCTCCATTTTCTCAAAACGGTAAAAAGGGCACATGCGTTGGTGCCTTTGCGCAGGGCTGGGATTGATGAGGGACGGGCGGACTAGGAGCCGGGCAGAAGCAGCGACCGAAGCTCACAAGTATGAAGACAGTATCAGTATTAAAAGTTGGTTATTTGTTAGTGGTACCGGATGGGAAAGAAATAAAGAGTAAATCGCTTCATCGGTGACATCTATTGACTGTTGGACCACAAGCGTTATTTGGCTGTGCGGAACCACGGGCGGGTTTTCTAATTCCCTTGTTGCCCTATAACGGAGCGCGGCGGAGTACATGCCATGTTGGTTTTTGTCTTTGTAATGCCAAGCCGGAGAAGAAAAGTTGATATCGCGCTTATTTTTGTTTTGATTCCTTACATGGAAAAAAAAATTGAGAGGTAATTACAGACAAAGCAGGGTAAGAATGAAAGACGAGACCTGCGCTGCACTTAGTGAACGACTCTTCCATGCAAAGGACGTGCGCCGCGCGGCCGGCCGCCGCCGGAGATAGCTTCGGTTCTAGACAGCGCGGAAAGGGCGAGCAGATTTTAGTAAGGGGGGGGGTGTCTTTACCACCTCATAACTGGGGTCTTTTCTCCTTTATTTTTATCCCCATGCTACTAAGTTAGCGGGGCCAGCGGTAGGGCGAGAGAGCGAGAGAACTGGGGAAAAGAAAAGGAAAACGAGATTGAGAGGTCCCCACCTCGTCAATATCTTTTTGCCATTGGTTCAATATTTAGGAAAAGTGGGAATACGACTTTCTGTAGGGCAGAGCAGTTGCGTCGCGTTGCGAATGCGCATATAGGCATGGGAGGGGGGGAGACAAGCGCGGAAAGAAGGAAAAAGAGACAAGACCGGGGGTGTTGATCTGGGGGCTGGGAAAAAAAAAAGTAGGGTTTGGTGTGAACAAGATAAATTTACGACAAAGTAGCAAAAAGGCTGCAAGTGAGATGCAAGTTTGCCTTATTTCATGCATGTCTTTCTACTTGGCCGCCTTTCTTGAATCTTATTTTGGAAATGTACGTATGTGGGAAAAAAAATAAAAAGAAAAGGCTGGGCTGCATCTATCCGTCCTCTCTGACCGTTCATGAACCGTGCGGGTTTGATTTGGGGAGTTTGGAGAAAAAAGAAGCACTTTTGACGGCGGCGGCGCCCAGCTGAGAAAGGGCAGGGCAAACTGGGGGAAGAAAGTGGAAGTGACCGGACCGATTTAGGCATCCAGTGCGGGCGCAACGCCCAACTAAACAACTCCCGCGTTTTTTTCCTTGGTAGCTAACTATGAGCTGGATGGCTTTTTGACATGGTGTGCACGTTCCCTTATATTGATTGATGATATTGATAGTTGGGCGAGATGTGAGTCAACATGAGAGAGATTGCAGGGCCCGGTGCGTTGGTGTTGGCCCTGATACATTGGCTTTGGAGGCTTTCCGTGTGGGTGTGGCATGTACCCCGCGCATGTTTGCTGCAGCCAGCCACCTGCGAGATGCAGCGTGGTGGAAAGCTGGGAAGGAAGTTGAAAAACGTCATCAATGATGAACTGAAGCTTTTGGTATATTTGTGTACATGATGGGCTTTCGCAAATTTGGGACTGATGCATCGCTGTTGCCTGCTAGCTGGGTCAACCTATGACCTCCAGGGTCCAGAGGCAGAGGGGCACGATGATTGCAGTCCTAAGTTTCTCATTGATCCAACAGTTACTTGTTGGCCTTGAGACAAGCTTTTTCCTGAGAGACGGACACAAGCAACTCCACTGGTGGATATCTTAATATGCTACTTATCTCGCGTCACCTACAGATTGCGCAGATTGCCTCGAGATCTGCTTCGTGACGCATCCTTGACTCATATAAAATGTAAACTTACTTTTAGGTACGATGAGACATGCTTATATTTGCTTGTATAATTCTCCTTTGGGGTTTATAGCAGACAATGGAAGAAGGGCGGTGTATCAGGGAGTTTTCTACGCAGTCTTTGGAACTTCAAAAATACACTTACTGATACCAAAGGCAATGTCGAGTAGCTCGGATTTACAAATCACCAGCTGGGGCGACTGCTTCCTAGTTCAGCCACCTACCACGAGGAGTCAGATTACGGGTTTGTTTTCAAAATTGCGACGACGAGCTAGTCGACATTTCTCTCTCGCTAACTGGTTTAATTTAGTTGGTGGAAAGTTCTCTTGGGTTGGCTCCGTAGCGGAACCGGATATCGGGTCCCCTCGTCTATAGTGGGGTCGCGCACGTTGCAGCGCGAGACATTTGGCTTCGACGCAGGGTTTTACGGGGAGGGAGACAAAAAAGGCAACTGCAATTCGCAAGTTTGGGAAGATAGTCACCAGGAACATCAAAAGGCTCATCTCGGAAGCTTGGAGCCCCTGTCATCCGCCGCTGAGCTGGCCGAAATGTCTTTCTCGCAAGCTGTCGCTGACCACCCCTCCCAAGCTAGCGTCAGCTTCGCCTCGATCGACGTATCGGCAAGTGTAAAAAGGAATGAGCAGTGAATTCTGATAGAGAATGGTGGATTTTCTGTATTGAAACACATTTTGAGCAATTTTTTTTGGCCTGCCTGCCTGCCTTGCAACCCCTGTTGGCTTCGGGACGTGGCCGAAGATGCCACACACTACGCCTCGGCTCAACTTGGTGCTTCGTACGGTTTAGCTTGGGGAAATACCCGACCATCGGCTACGATACATCGTAGCGATCAAGAAGATGAACACAAAATTCGAGTAAATAAATCACTGCAAGAATATAGTTGTTGTACCGAAAGAAATACAACGTGCGCAACACGTGTACCAAATGATTCATTTTCTATAGAGTAGTGCTTTTCTATGTACAAGTTATAGTAGCAAGTCTGCCTGATCGCCCGCATCTCCTCAGACTCACACCTACCTGTAGGCAAGAATAGGAGGATCATCGAGTCGGGAGAGGTTGAGCAACCACACTTTCTTTCTTCGATCTGCACCCTGCTTGCTAATCACATTTCTTTGTATTTCCATATTTTTTATTTTCGACAGATAAAATTCCCGGTGGTGAAGTGATACTACAGTGCAGGGGTGGACGCTACCGTTCCGCGGTCGCTGAGACAAGGCGTAAATAGACACACACACCACAAATAATCTGTAATGGGTATACACTTTCTTGCCTTGGCTCCTCGGTATGTAAATCCAGTCAACCCGTGGCAACTTGTGCATCGCATCACCTGCCCCTTTTCTTGCATGCACAATGTCTATTTTTTGCAAACTGCACTCATTCATGTCTCTGCCAGCCAGCTCGCTTGTTCTGCATTTGCCTGTCGTCTGCCTTGCCGATCCGTTGTTTCGATGGTGGTGGCACTGGTTGGTGGTGGTGGGTTTGTTGCTGCGAAACCTTGCTGCTTGTCTCGGCGCTCTGCGAATCGGGGAAGCTCGCCCCCCACGGGCCGTTTTTTCCTTTGTGACAGGGTCCGCTTGATTGTATCCGTGAGCTACGGTCCCCCGAGGACGCCGAGAAAGTGATCGACAAGGAGGCGCTTTAGCAGCCTCCCACCGTCCGCGGTAGCCCCGAGAAGTAAAATGGTTGCCTCGTTGATTTTGCATTTACTCGGATCGACGGGAAAGCTGGCGAACTTGTGAGTTTGGGCATGTTGGACGACGAGGACGAAGATGCCAAAGTCGCAGTTGGTGTGGGTGGCATCGCGCTAGATGGCGGGTGCGACCATTGGCCATCTGCTTGTTGACAGCAGCGCCCCCGGGCGGAGGGAGGGGGCGTGGACCCAGACGAGACACTAATCTTCGTTCATGTGGAAATGGGCTGGGGACTTGACTTGGTGGTGGTGTGCCTCGGTGTGTGTGAGAATGTGTATGTACATGGGTGTATGAGTGAGTGTACTGTACGGAATACTTGGTAACTGTTGTGCTTGGGCGACGGATTTGGGCACTGGAAAGTGGAAAGGCAACGGCAACCAACCTCTTCATAAAAGGGATCCTCATTGGCCCCCTATCTCCCAGTTGGTCCCTCAGCTCGATGCCGGCCGAGAGTCTCGGGGTTATTCGTAGCACAAGCAGGGATAGACGGATAGTGGAATCGAGCCCCCAGTGCCCTCTTTATTCTAATCTTGAACTTTTCTTCCGCCCGGAAAGCGATCACAGCAACACGATTTCGACCAAATATCAGGCTGCGTAGCTGAGATTTGCCTCGGGGCGACCAACCAGCGATGGGTACACGCGGTAGCCTCATGGGGGCCGTAAGCTTGAATAGTTTCGCAACTAGTGAGAACTGCTCTCGAGGCAGGGACTGGTTACGGAGTAATTAGTACGTGGTATTCATCTGTACTCCGTCGGGAGATGAGAGAGGAGAGCAAGGAGGTATCCATATTCCCATTTGGGCATTTCGCTGGTTTCTCTTTCTGCAGGCTTGCAGCAGGCACCCTGTGGCTTGAACTGTTAATATGATAACGCTGGGGGTGAGCAGCCTGAGGTCCGCGGGTATTGCGGAGAAGGAGAGAAGACGTCGAGACATGTCTTGTATTCGCAAAAATAACTTACCACGTCAATCTTGTCTGTATTAGAGCCCAAGGCTGGGTGGGGGCCAAGATCAGAAGTCAAAAAGGAGGCTCCCAAAGAAGCGGGGGCAGCTGGGCGGCAGCTTGATCCTGTTTGGCACTCCGGGCATCAGTAAATAGTCAGTTAACAAGTTATTAGTTTACCCTTTGCTTTTGACAACAACAAAGTTCCATCCTAGCCAAGCGCATCTGTTTATCCGTCGGGTGCTGTCAATCAACCACCTGCCTCACTAGGCCAGCGCTACCAATCCCAAAGAGGCGATCAGGTGCGCAGCGCTCGTCTGCCCGCCCGGCGCGCGTCAAGATTGTACATTTGCACATGTCTTATTAATCCTGTTTCACGAGAACGTGTGCAACCGTAATCCGTAATCCGTAATCCGTAATCCGTACCGAAACCTAAAACAACAAGCTATTCAGAACCCGGGATATGCTTACACCGTCATGTCGTCATTTCGGAAGGGCGTTGTGTGGTTGGGCCAAGCTACCTGAGACCACATGTGCAGCGACCTCAGTAGGGAACCGGCCTGTACTATTTTTATCGGATTTGGGGGCCTTGAGCTTTGGCGATGGCTGTTGAGTCACAAAGTGGCCGGCCGCATTGCTGCGCCTACTATGTACGTTAGTTGTGCGAGGACAGCAACAGTTCGAGACCTGGGGGATTCGAGATTCGTAGCGGGGCCAAAGCCGACTGAGAGCAGAGGGAGATAGATGATGGCTGCAGTCAATATCGGAAGCATAGCAGACTTGAGATTCTTTGTAATCACGGAGAGGGGGATATGGCCGCGGCCATTTCCAAAGTAGAGTTAGTTGGCCGCCGTGTTACTGAGAGCCCCCCCGACCTACCTTTGCGGGAGGGGGGGGTTACCTTGGCCCCCTCACTTTTGACTACCCCTGCCATCCGCGCGGGGAGAGGGAGGGGGGCGTGCTGCTGCTCTGCTATTCTTGTGAATCTGCAAATCGATCACGCCCGCAAACGGGAGACAAAGACGCGGGAAAGGCTGCGGGTGACGGGAGAGACGAAGGATGTTGTATGTTGTGCGACGCGACAAGGCATGATAGACGGGACGATTTGGTCCCATTTTAGACGAAAAATAGCGGCATCTCGACATAGCAGACATGCAACACTCTGGTGCTGGATGCGGTTGACCGAGGATGAAGGATGCCTCGTCCGGTCGAGGCGCGTCTTATTTTCTTGCGTGTGTGTGGTGCAGGGCGCTTCATCCTGCGACTGGATGATCCCGCAGAGGCCATCTCTCACGCCCCGTCTTCTCTTCGCTGTCATGGTGGGTTAGCATGGCCCAGATGTTGTGAGGCACCCTATGATACTCGGGTGGTGACAACTTGGAAACCAGTCCGCGGTGCTGGTACAAGACACAAGCAGGACATTTATTTGTGAGCACAGGCTGATCTCTGCAACTCGCCTGGTTGCCTGCATTATTGCCACTGCGCGAAGTAACGACGGCTGCTTGTATGTAGTGTGTACATACATACATACATACATACATACAAGTTAGGCGACGAACACATCAACAATGTGGGCAGGCTGATTTCCCTGTCCACCATCCAAGGCCCATCAATCTTCGTTAAAAGCTCTTCTTCATTGGCCATCAGCAACAAGGAAGCATGCTAACTGTTTTTCCTCTCCATCACATTGGTGATAAAGTAACCTTGTAGCGGGCCTTCTCGTTTGAGCCAGTAGCCCCAGGCGCTACATTGGGCTTTTTACTGGCCGTCCACAGCACAGCCACGCCCCTCCCTTGCGCCAAAGCAATCCAGCAAACCATCCATCCACATCCATCGCCAAATCCTTCATTTACATACGGATACGTATTCGTTTGTAGCTTCGCGCTTCCTTGACCATAGCCCCCCTGCCCGCCGCTCACTAGCCTGGGGCCGCCATAGCCAATCCAAGGCGTCTACTTGCCTATGCATCTGTCCCGCCGCTGCCCCCGCGGCGCCATCACAAACTCGTTCAAGACACAGGAAAATGCAGCAAACGGATAAACCATGTCCGTCGGTCTACTCTAAAACGATAGTCATTCCCGACACGAGACAGGGCCAGCAAACGACTGCTAGTGCATTAGAGTCATCTTGCCAGAAACTGCGACAATGTACTTGGATGCCCTGCATGCAACCCAAGGCAAACGGCTGACCGCATGATGCAACATCACCGGACATCCTAGAGTCATAGCTGAGCTTCTCCCTTGCTCGCTTGTTCGTTTAGCTCGGCTTTCTGGAAATCACTTCGACGCTTCCGTCGCTCAAGTTATTTCCTGCGCGCACCTGGCTGACTCGGTGAGATGCGACATGCATGCAGGCGGTGCCACAGCGAAACCAGGACAATCTTGCCCTGTGTGGTGCACAGGTCAGTGTCAACTTAGACATCTGCCCATGCACCGCCCAGGCCATGCGCAAATCGCAGACTGATAGTACTGAGACTCCCATGCCACTTTCGCAGCGTCATTGGGCATCACACTAGGCAAGCTTCAAACCCTCTCTCGCCTTGACGCAAATGGCAGTCACCGCCAGTCTGGGTAGGCTTAGCCATCATCGCCACGCCAGATTCCACATCAGGCGAAATCGACTAGAGAGCCTCTCGAACGCCAACATCTCATGATAACCTACCCCTGCCAAGCAGCACGAGAAACATCCCGAACCAAGCCCGGCTCGCTACCAGCGGTCACCATGTCCAAACTTGGGAGAATAAACGGAAAAAAGCTCACCCTATCGTTTATTAGGTCAGCTTTGCTCTGGACGACTAGCTTGTTGATCCCTCTGTCTGGCTCGCCTCAAATTCAAAATCAGCTATGCCCCAGTCCAGGCCATCTTGAACGAGTCGCCAGCCTGGTTTTACATGCTTTCCCGAGTGGCCCGCAGACACGCCCCCCATGTGGTTCTCAGCCCTGTAGAAAGGGCACCAAAAATGCACTCTGGCTTGCGTGCCTGTCGACGTCCCAGCTAAGGCGCTGCCTGATTTTTGGCGTCTTTTGGGAAACTCGGATAAGAAATCGGTCACTTTCGAGCCCCCAAACTTTCTGGACTGGGCAACACCAACCCATCATTGACAACGCGTGGCTGCGGCCTTGCTTGCTTGGGGGCGTGGCCCTGGCAGATTTGGTGCAGTGACAGATCATCGCCCAGCCACAAACCTCATAGTCTCAGTCTATAACTCCCCCCCAAGCCCGGCCTTCCCGTCGCTCTGCTCGCATTTACTGTGTGCTTTCCACACAAAGCCCCGAGTACTCTACACCTCACCTCACAGTGCCCTTGGCAGGTGACAACACCTTGCGTGCGAGCTGGTGCGGCCCTGATTACGCAACAAGTCGTCGTGTCACTCACAGCTAGCGGGCAACCTATTATCCGCCCAGCTATGTAACTAAGGCATCAACCGGGCGCAGGGGGTGGGAGTGCGGAATGCTCACCGATAAGGCGCTGCTAGCAAACCATGGCACATCACACTGCTACCATTCAGTGCAAACTACAGAGAAGACGACTTAACAACCAAGACGCTGTCCGGGACACCATAACCAGTCCCATACTTGTGACACTCATTGGTTACAGTGGATATGCACTATTTTAGCCAACAGGATCTGGCTGAACGATTCAGCGATGATAGCTTCGTACAATCTGACAAAACTGGCCAGCTCCGGGTCAAAATCGGATCTAGCTATTGCTTCTGACTGGAGAGAGTACACAAGTTTCGAAGTTTCAACCTTTGCCTGCCAACTTGAACCTTGAGACCTTGGAGCTGCTGAACCCACAAGCAACCTCTCAAGACAAGCTAGGCAGACCTACGCATCATATCGCCTCCTGAGGGGGCATGGCTCTTGGGGCTGAATGCACATCGGCCTACAGATTACGGAGCTGCGAGTACATTTCTAGGGCACCTCACCTGCTTCAGTACATACTGATCCAGCGATCAACCGCTGCCAGCACTCGTCCCGTTTTGTAAACGAGGTGCAGGTGACAGCCAACCCGGAATTAGCTTTGTTATTGACCTCTGTGGGGTGCGGCCCCTTCTGTACACATGGCAGTGTCCTTGTCCCTACTGCCAGTATCGTCTTACCGTTGCACGCATCCTCCGCCTTGCGCCCTGAGCTTCTGAACAACGTGCTACTGGCGCAACACATCGTCTATTGCGGGGCGGGCTCTGGCAATCGCAACGGATTCGCCAGTCCAGCGCGAAACAAACGTTTGCGCTGATGGTGATGGTGCTGCCGAGAGTGGTCTCTTTTTGCGCAGGCAAGCCACTAATGGTATTCGGCCGATACGTTCTCCAGGTTCTTTTGACAGCAGCACGGCAAGTGTCGTCACGGCGGCGCCATCTAAAATTGGCGACCGCCAACACGCCTCGAAACGCCTCCTCGTACAACGCCTCTTCCGCATGGAACACGCCGGAGTTAGCATTGTGCCTTTTGGAAAAGCATGCCGCGCACTTTGGCGTCCTTGCACAGGACCACAGCACACATCAAGGTTGACCCTAGGACGGTGGACCGTCCGGCCCTTGCCCAAATGAGTTACGGAGGCTAACTAGTTAGTTGGGCGAGGGCTGCGGAGGTTCAGCGGAGGCGACATCAGAGGGCCCCAAGTCCCTGCCAACCATTTAGGGACCATGGACTGGGCGTGAGGGAGGGGCGTGTTGCAGGATAAACGAGGCAACTTGAACGAGCTAAGTCTTCCCACCCCCCCTCTCGGTCGTCGGCAGGTCAGGCGAGGCGAAGGCGCTGGCTGGGCTGCTCTTAGCTGGTGGCCGATCTCGTAATGAATGGTGCTTGCTAAGGACCGCTGACTGGCAGGATATTCAGAAAGGAAAAAGAAAAAGCTACGGGTACTCGAATCGATCTAAAAAAGAACAGCTTCCCTACACGCCTCAGTTACGATGTAGACTCACACGCCCCCGTGCCCCCTGCGCCAACCTCTTGACGAGGTCTCGGTGGACCCTTGGCATCGTTGCATCTGCTTCTTTTGCAGAATATATATCTCTGGTCCGCTTCCCTCTGGCCTGGTCTGAGATTCCTTTCGATCATCAATCAGTTTGCAGATTCTCGAACCTCAACCCTCCGATATACCCAACTGTCGATATACCCACACTTGGCTCTTCCGCATGCTACCTTGTGTCAACCAACCTCAACCTCTTGCAGCTCGCCCACCTCAGCTCTTCCGAAGATAGCAATACGTGCCGCTGCAAGCATTATTCTGCGCTAGCCGCCAATCTGCTGCCAAATAGACACGCTGCCGCCGTTCGACTCACTCTCCCACCAACGAATCCTGCATTCGCGTCTTTGGCCCCCTCTCCCCTCCCACCCACACTTCCCTGTCTTCGGTTGCCTTGTCGTTGGCCCGCATATATTCCGCCCATTTCCTCTTCTCCGTCCGGGACAGGATGCTGGCCCAAAGCCCCCCCAACAACACCTTCCAGATTACTCTGCCTGTTGTCAACCAGACCTTGACCTTTGACGACCTGCGATCCATTTCCCCTGCTGCCCTCGAAGAGTCTGCCCACTTTGCCGGCGACGCTTCAAGCTGCCACTCTTCTACTATGCAACACACCTTTGCCTATAACACCACAGAGAAAGCCTCTCAATTTGACCCCCTCGCCTACGATAGCAAGACTGCGACACTACAAAACAACACCGCATACACCCTGCCTCTCTCTTCACCTACTCAGAGCCTCATCAGCCACTCCATTGAAAGCGACTTTGCAATGGAGGGCTCACACGGTCCTAGTACACCTGAGGAGTGGTCCACGATGCTGTCCGAGGCCGACAAGGCCTACCAACAGTCGTGGAACGGCGGTAGCGTCGCTCCCTACTATAACAGCTACGCTGCGCAGGACATGTCATGTCAAGCTTCCCAGATCGCTCACATCGGCGCCGGTTTCGACAATCAGCCAGCCATGCACCCTTCAGAAGACCTGCTCGCCACCACCACTGGCAGCGCATACCCTGCCTTTGTATCCATGGCTCCTCTCCCATATGGTCACGACCTGAGCAGCGCCATTCCCAGCTCTGCCGTGCCTCGCGGCTTCAGCCAACACAGCGATGCCTTTCCGGGGCTACTAGTTCCTTCAGTTGATAGCGATGCCAGACACTCGAGCCCGTCCTCCTTCAGCACCGGCGATGACGCCACTACCAACACGCGCGCTTCGTCCGTCTCAATCCCCCGCAAGAGACACAGCCGTGACATGAAGAAGCAGCAGCGTCGCCCGTCGCCCGTCAGCGTTTGTAACTCTTCTCACGCCATCTTGCCTTACCCGACTCCCTCCTCTGGCACCCCTAATACCCTGCCTTCCATGAGAACACTGGCAGACCAGACCATTCCCGAATGCAAGGAGTGCAACCTAACATTCCGCGACATCCCTACTCTCCAGAAGCACATCAAGTCTGAGCATACAAGACCACTTCTCTGCGTCTTCCACTACGCTGGCTGTACTTCTCGATTCGCCTCCAAGAACGAGTGGAAGCGGCACGTTGCCTCGCAGCACCTCGCCCTCCGCTACTGGATCTGCACCGAGGGAACCTGTGGCCAGACCCGCGGGCCGTCGACCCGCTCCCGCGCCGCCTCCCTTCCCGTTTTCGGCTCCATCTTCAACCGCAAAGACCTCTACACCCAGCACATCCGCCGCATGCACCTGGCGCCGGAGGGCAGCCCGCTCCTGGGGGCAAGCTCGAAGAAGCCCATCCCCGCCGAGATTGAGGACCGCATGCGCGAGCTGCAGGCCAACGCGGCCCGCACGCGCTGCGCGCTGCCTCGCTTCATGGTGTGTCCCGCACCAGGTTGCCCCTCCGAGTTCCACGGCCCCAACGCCTGGGATGACCGCATGGAGCACGTCGCCTGCCACCTCGAGCGCGCCGCCGCCGGCGAGGAGCCGCCCGTCACCTTTGGCGGCCCCGCCGACTGGACCCTGACAGACTGGGCAGTCAGCGACGGCGTCAACGTCACCCGTCAGACCTCGAGCGGCACGTGGAAGCTCTGCAACCCGCTGCGCGGCGAGGGCGGCAGCTCCCGCAGCGGCGGTCGCTCGCGCGTCAGCGTCTCCGCCCGCCGGGCTTCGATGGCTCGACACGGCGATGACGAGGACGCCGAGGGCGAGGACTGCACTGCCTGGAGTCGCTAACGGGCGTGGGTGCAAGAGGTATCAAAAAGAAAAGAATAGAGGCTATATTACTTTTTATAATTTGGGTCTACAACGTCATGAATCTGTTCTTTTTAGCGAAGCGGGTTTCGTGTCTTTTTTGGGGGAGGTCACCATTTCTACTCTTGGGGTAAAAACAGGTTCTTATCAGGTTGTTTGAACAGTACTTTTGTGATTTATTCATCTTTGTCCTATACCTTTCTTTTTCCTATTACTTTAGCAATGTGGGATGATACACCTTGTTTTCTGCCCACCGCTCGTGGATCTTTTTTGTATACAGAACCATGTCATGGGATGGCTTTATTGTGCGCGTGTTCTTTTTTCTTTTTGTTCTTGCTTCAAAATATAGTTGGATGTTTCACGACAGATGGACAAGGCTAGATATCACCAATTCAAACAGGGCTTACTACTATACCATAAACAATATACTGTCACTTTGCGCATTTTGTCTCGGGCACGATGCGTCACGCACGAGGCCCGTCTGTCTACACTGCCACGCCAAGCCCCTCGTCAGGCGGGCTTCCGCATTAGGGAAACGGCCGAAAAAGATAGACAGAATCGTCATCGCCCAGGAGTATCAGCTGAGGCGCTTTCTCCACGGGGTCTCAACAGCCCCCCGCCCGCTGCGGACGCGGGCAGAAGAGGACCGGGCGAAGGAGAAGAGAGGCGGGAATTAAGGACAAACTCCGGGGTTGCCCGAAGGGTTCAAAGCATGCTGTTGTCGGATCAAAACGAGGGGGCGACGAGGCACATGCATGAGGTGGGCAGGATCCAGCTTTGTGTGTGCATGGATGGGCTCTTACTCACCACCCCTTCGAGGCTGACCAAGGACAAAAGGAAAAAAAAGAAAAAGGAGGGGATGTCTTGCCACCTGGAGGCTGATCGGGACCATGTAGAAAAAACTTTTTTTTTTTTTTTCCTTGTAAAAGAAATAGCCCATAGGAACACTATATAATGTTCGTCGGGTGCAACATTGATAATCCAATTGGTAATGTCTGTGGAATCAGATACACTCACCCCCTTCTTCTCCCCTGCCCAATGAAATCGATCAGGAGAAATGTAAAATAATTAATAAGAAAACAGTCAATAGAGAAATATCCGGTTTGCCTAAAATAGTAAGTAGGGCGGGCGCCTTCGCTCGCCTCCCACGTGCGACTGTGGTGCCAGTCATGTATGCGGTCAGGCACCTCTGATGACTGGCAATATATCACAGATCATGCAGCAGCGACCGCATTGGCTTGTGCGATACGCGGCTCTGCAGGCTTATCGCTGCCACCTTCTTTGATGATCCCTTTGCATCTTTGGGATCTCCGCTGCTGTCGGGCCTTGCACTCAACGGCATAGCCCGGTTCATTGGCCTTTCGCCATTCGATCCATTCTTCATACGCTAGCTGAGCACCGGCATTAGGTAGAGTTGGCTTTGGGACTGGCGGGCGGCGGTTATTGACTGGCAAGTTTGGCTTCTCCAGCCCCGTCAGAAGGGGGATCTGACTAAGTGATGCAAGTGAGGCAAGGTATGGAAGAGCCGCTATCTGCTGTGCAGCGATTTGCTGAGCTGTCAAGTTTCCAAAAGGCATTGCCGGAGATTGTAAACCGGGCAGTGGTGCAAGAGGAAAGAGTGATGGCTGCGTAGCTGGGTTTCCAGGTAGGTATGGAGTGTTGCCAAAAGTCTGCGGGCATTGTCCCAAGTTGAAAGCTGGAGCGAGTGGCGTTGCTGACGGATACACTGGATAACTTGGAATAGTACTGGTAGCTTGATCTTGGGAGTAGAGATAGGGGTTGAACGGCGGCGTGTTGGTTTTGGTGCTGTTGGACTGCGGCCATGAGTTGAAGTTGGGCAAGGCTTTCTCCCGTGAGTCCGTCGCGCCAGTGTCCCAAGGAATCGGGCGTCGATTCAAGGAATAAAACTCTCTCGCTTTGGGATTCCACGTATTCTGCTTGCTGGAGGCCTGTACTGTGTTCTCGGAGCCGTCACGGCTTGCCACGCTTGACTGGCAGTTGCCCCAATAGTCCACCTTGAAGTCGGAGATGGTCTGGTTGCGTCGACCATCGCCCGCCATAGGCCTTCGAAAGTTGTTAAACACCTTGTTCATGAGTTCAGGCTGGGGTTGCTTATTTTTAGCCTGTGCTTTGGTTGGCGACTGTGACGATTGGGGTCCATTGGAGTGATTGTCGCGGTTCAGACGTTGAATCAGTCTTTGGAAGGCTTGATCACGATTGTTACGGATGGCCGTCTGAGGGGAACGGAGTAGCTCATCCTTCGATGGTCGGTCACGAGAAATGGTGGCATTTGATTCGAATGAGCTGGGGGTGTTTTTCCCTTTTTCGTAGATGTTGCGGGATTCGTGTAAATGGGCGTGAGAGGAAGAGGCCGAGGCCGACTGGCGGCAAAGTCTGTCGAGAGTGACAACTTGAAATAAGTCACGACTGTGGACATTTTCCGTGTCGTGCGAAGATGCAGTTATTTCCGTAGCTGAGCTGGAGTCGCGTTGATGACCCGATACATGGCGAGCGACTTTGACATATCGTCGGTCATCGCTCGCAATGGTAGGGGTAGGAGTTTCCGGCCGGACATCGAGCTCGAAAATACTCATTTGTCGACCGCCTATAGGCCTCAGATCAATCTTTCTGAGGATTTTGACAAAGCCCTCGGAAGCTGACGACGACTCGGACGAGTATTTGTCCATGATTGAAAAATCAAAACTGCCCCGTTCATGCTGGGATGTGTGGCTGCTTTGAAGTTGAGCAACAGGCGGGTAGAGCTTGCTGTTGAACTGTTCCATGGGCGGCATAATGTTCTCAATGTCTGTGGAAGATCCTGTGTCTTGGCGAGTTCTCCAGTTTGGGTCCTTCATGGCCTTTGGAGTGGTGGCATCAGGCTGTGTACGTTCCTGGCAGCTGCGCTTTGGTCCGCTGACTGACTTCGCGGAGCTACTTTTGGTTTTTGGGATACGCATTGTGTCTGGCCTTGCAGTGCTTGTAAAGACCGTGACGTTTTTGATTGGGTTACCAGCTGATGTCGTGTCTTGTATGAGACTGGATCCGGCCGACTAAGATCTTGGTGTAGCCGCGGATGCTCGAAGAGAGTAAGAGCTCTGTGTTTTTCTTTCGCTAATGGGCAGTCGTTTGTGCTGCTTTCGCTTGAAGGGATAGATTCAGGTAGAAGACTGTGGACTGCGCCGAAAAGGATCAAGAAATGATATCGAGCTTGACTCTAGAAATCGCTGAACGGCAGAAGTGTACGCAGGCTGTGGAGGATGTTTGTGTGATGGAAACTAGATGGGTCTTGCGTAGGCAGGAGAAGAAACAGCCCATGGTAGCCTTTGTTTTGCTTCGTTTAGGGACTCTGTCGCGTAGTCAAAGCATGGTGAAGGTGCGACGCCGAGGACACAACAACAAGGCAGGGAAGGTACGAATTGCCAGCACGATGTAAGGTACCCAGGTAGTCAGTTGCCCAGGCACCAATTGTTGAGTAAAAGAGACTACATGTATTCAATAAAGCGCTCAAACCGATTGATATGCTAAATCATAGAAGTGACAAGAAATGCCCATGCAAAAGGTAACCAGCAGACTAGACGCCGGAGTACGATTGCCCGCCCATAAAGGCAGCAAATGCGCGCTGTAGATACAATTAGCACTGTGAAGATGATGATCATGTGAACAAGACTTACTCCGTTTCGCGTTTGCATGTACACGGTGCCTGGACCCGTAAATTTACACACGAGGCCCTCCGCCGAGGCGAGATTGGAGATGATGCCTCCAGAGGCGACTCGCTCCAAGATGTACTTTGTGTTCCAGGCTACCAGGTGACCGTTGTCGATGATGTATTTTTCGCCGTCCGCAAGCTATTCATTCGATCTTTGTTAGTCGACCGCGCAAGGAAAGGTGGCCCGGGGAGGGGGGCTAGACTCACATCTTTGCGGATGATGGCGCCAAAGCTGGAGACCCAGAGGATGCCGGTGCCGCTCATCTTGTAAACGAACAGGCCCTCGCCGCTGAACATGGCCTTGCCGAGGCCCTGGCGCTTGTGGTCCTTGTGGACGCCTTGGGTGGACGCGAGGTACGCGTCGTGGCCACAAGTCCACTGGGCGGTGCCGTCGAGGCGGATGGTGGTGATGTCGCCGAGCATGGGTGGCGCGAGCAGCAGCTCACCGGGGCCGATGTAGTGGGAGTGGCCGAGCTCGGCGCCGGCAATCATCTTCTTGACGCTGAACTTGAACTCGCCGCGGAGGGTCATGGTCGGGGACATGGCGATCATGGCGCCAGGCTTGGCGCCGAGGGGGCACCCCATGGCGAGCTGGATGGTCAGGATGGTGTTGCAGTCGCGGTGGCTGATGCGGTAGCTGCCGCCGTTGAAGGTGCCGACGTCGTCGGTGGTTGCGACGGCACCGACAAAGGCCGAGGCTGACGGGCCGGCCGATGCGGAGGCCGACGCGGCCGTCTGGTTGGAGAGCTGGCTCACCGGGCGGTTGCCAACCTGCTGCTGCTGGTACTGCGGGGCCGCGGTGGCCGCGGCCGTCTTCTCGGCGGGATACGCGGCATCCGGCGTCGGATAGGTGGGAGGAGCAGCAAACTGTGGCTGCTGAGGCTGAGGCTGTCGCAGCAGGTGGGCGTCGGCCTTTTCAGGTGGGTAGGCGGCGCTGGGGTTGGAGAAGGCGGGAGGTGGGGGTTCTGCGTACTGCTGGGAGTTGTGAGGCGAGTGATGGTACTGCTGGCCAGCGCCAGGCCTCATGGCGAGGTTGGCATATTGAGGCGGCGCCTGCTGTTGCTGCTGTTGCTGCTCATGCGAGGGAGGGCTGGATGGTGGCGGCGGGTAGTGAGGGGACGGCGTCTGCTGTGGTGGAGGAGCATATTGCTTGCTGGGACCGGTCGAGGATGGCGGCGGAGGATAAAATTGAGCCTGGCCGCTGGGAGTCGCTGAGGGAGGCGCAGGATACTGCTTGATAGGCGGCGAGGAGGTTGGCGGTGGTGCGTACTGCTGCTGTGTTGGTGGTGAGGTTGTGGGTGGTGGTGCGTATTGTGTCGTTGGTGGTGATGTGGGAGGCGGGTTGTATTGCTGCTGGGCCGGGGATGCAGCGGCGGGAGGCGGCGAGTAGATGCGCTGCTGGCCTGGTGTCTGCTGCTGTGAGGCTATTCGGTGTGTAATGTTAGAGAGGATTATTGATCGAGGAAGACGTAGCCGATCAGGGCAAACGTACAAGCGGCACTGGGAGGAGCTGGGTGGTGTGAGCGGTTAGCTGGGACGAGGCGTATGCAAACGGGTTTGGCAAGTGGACAAGATGGCTCACGAGGGTAGAAACTATGAGGTTGCGCAGACATGATGAGAATGGATAGCCGCGGGCTAAAATTGTCAATGTCTGGAGGGAAGAACGAAAAACACAAAGAGGTGAGTGGGCAAAGTGCGAATATCAGCTGTTGAACGTCTTGCGGCGTGATTCCCCGCTTCCCAGCTGCGTGGTACAAAGCTCTCTGTCTGTGCTCAGTAGGTTTTTACAGGGTAGGGAGGTGATAACCAGACGATTTCGATAGCGATGATGATCAAGCGGTCAAACGAAACAAGAAGAGGAAATGAGAGTCGATCCGGGAAGAGAGAGGAAGAGAACAGATTAGAGATGGGCAGACGAATACAATAGATACGCAGGCCTCTGTTGCATTTTGGAGAAGCTTCCTCCCCGCCAAGAAGCTTGAACTGGTGAGCTTCAGCCAATGGGCCAGCTTGACCTGACTTACAGGGCACAGATTGGCCAATTGGCTGCCCAGGGCCTGCGAGTTAGCGCCCGTGTGGAGAAATATTGCTGAGGGGTTAGGCGCTTACAGAGGAGAAGGGAGTGAGTGGACGAGGGGATCTTGTGCAGCGTCAACTGATCGTCTGGCGGGGAGTGCTATTGGGTTACTTGGCACCGGGCATGGTGGAAAGCTAGTCTGAAGGGCTGAGAAGGTGGCGAACCTGTAACCGTAAATGGAGGTGCTGCTTGAGAGTGTCTGCGAGGCTTTGGTGATTTGCCTGAGGCAGTTGGACTAGGAGTCTAAATCGTCATGATCGGGCGGCAATATTCCGTCCTGCTGGTTGACTAGGTAGTTTATCACCACTATATCCATCACATCTTTTTAAGCGAGTGCGGGCTACAGTAGATCATGAAAGGGTTTCACCAAGGCAATTTCCCTCGTCGTGCCCGCTGTCCGTTGTCTGTCAAACTCAATTCATCCCCAGGTATGCCAAGATGGACCCACGCCGCTTGGTGCCCGCCTACGGGCCAACTTGAAACCGCAGGTGCACATTGTCGATCGCGGGCGAGGAGGCGTAACTATTTGTTGGAGGCCTACTTGTGGCCCCTCATCTGCACCGTGATGCAGATGTGTTTGAAGTGGTCGGCGACTTGTGTTGCGTGTCTCGCTATTTCTCGTCTTCTCGGGACGCCGCTCACTGGATTCATGTTGGACAATTGTCAAGCAACACGGCCGTCGAGCGGTGACGTCTTGATTACAGGGTGCATGGTTTTTGTTGAGGCGTGCCAAAAAGCGCCAAAGTGCTTCGCTCGAATGTTCTCCCTCTTTGGCGCATGACGTATGGGTTCCAACGAACTTGCCCTCCTCTACCGCCCATTCAAGTAGGGTGAGGGGATTTCCATATTTCCATAGACTGTACGCCGTGTTAGTTATCTTGTAGTTTCTTGAGGCAGCGAGGAGCATGACGAGAGGGCGAGTGCGGAGCCCGGCGTTTATCGGCTGGGGACATTTGGAGAGTCTCGGACGGCGGCGCTCCGTAGATAGCGAGGTCATGGGTTGGGGCTGAGATGCAGAGGTGACGGTTGAACTTGAACCATGGCACTTGATTGAAAATTTCGGAGCCGGTACCAGCGTTGATACGGAGCCATGCACCTACGCACACAGGCCGGTCGCTAAGGTACCTACAGCATATATGTGCCTTGCCACATGCAGAGTTCTTGCATTGCTCTTTGGTACTGGCCTGTGCGTTTTGGTTCACCAAGAAAGCCGGCTGCAAAAGAGACTCGTATGTGTGCGTTGCTGCAGCCTTGGATAACAAGTGTGACTGGTTCACGATCCGACTGCTGCAAGCTCCCGTCGGAATGTGGTGTCACGAGGTGACAGAGAAGGGGATACCAAGAAAGAATAAAACGGCCGTGACAAGAGAAGACAGCCTTCCGGAAGCAAACAAGAGAAGAATGGAATCAGTGTCATGTCCGTATCGTTTTACTATTTTATGCGGGCATAATTTTGATCGCGTCAGGCTCAAACCTTGAGACCAGCACAATGCAAAGAACGCCCTCACCCGATGAGGGAGCTATAACCCCTGATTTCCTGCAAGCCACACTACTAAAATTGCCGATGGACAGTCAACAGTGAAAGCACTGGGCAGCTAAGCAACAGCAAGTCGAGGCTGCGGTGGTACCAAGCACCCGGGAGTCGGGCAGGGACAATTTGGTTATACCGTTGCAATTATTTAGTGCAGTTATTATGTTAGTCCCTACCAGTGCAGATTACTAACGGATACCAGTACCAGAATTCTGGTACAGAGCTGCGCGCTGGCCCGCTACTCGGCCCCGTCCGCCCACCCACACCTCCATTCATCTCAGACTCGATGTCGTCCATTAAATTGACCAGCTCGGTTGCCAACAAACGTGCCCGTCAACTCAGCCATGACCGAGTCTTGCTCGCTGATTCCTTCCATCCTGGAAACTAGGCTATCTTGTAACGGCTGTCATCCAATTGCTGCAATGCCATCGCGTCCATCGAGTCATCGTCATCGACAGGCTCCTTCCCTCATCCCCCCAAACTCACGAACCCTTGTCCACAAGGTACCCAGGTACTCCGTATTGTCTTTCTCTTCCGCGTCTAGCACCTCTTCCAGTCTGCTTCTTCTCCCCTCTTTTCCCCCACCAACGGATACCCAGTCACCCAGCACACAAACAAGAAGATCCCTACAGCCATCATCTGCCGCGCCGAACAAAACCGGAAAAAAGAAAAAAGCTCGCCCATCACCTCCTAGGCCTTGTCCTCTTTCATTACCTATACGGATACCTACTCTCCCAACTACCTACCGACCTACCAGCTCAACTGTACCTCCTGCAGCTTGGCCCAACCGGCCGGGCTCTGCGCCACGCCACGCGACGATCCCCATTCCTCGATGTCCGTCCACGCACGATTCATCAACCAAGTGGAAAGAAAAGAGGAAAGCTCGTACACCAATAGCCACCCTTCCAATAACAATAACTGGATCCTCTCGCCATTGTATTTCTCCGGGGCCTTTTTGCTGCTGACCCTTGCCCTTGGTTCTGGGCTGCCCGTGCACCCCTGCTCCTGGTCGCTGGCCCCCTTGGTGGACTGAATGTGGGTGCCCGCCCTGTTCGCTCCGCAGCCCAGCGACCACTGAACCACTATCCCGGGTTGACAAGGCCCCCGAATCTCGCCTCCCACGTTTCTCCTCTCGGATCTCAACTTTTTTTTTCCTTTTAATTGTATTTTCCCGCTTGCTATTTCTTCACTTCTCCAACAAAAAGAAACACGACTTGTTTCGTCAGCGCCAGCACATTCACCCTACCTGCGCAACTCTTCGATAACACTGTACGCCACTGTTGGACGTTGTGCACGACGACTCTCCCCGTACTACAACTTCACTCATGGGTTACACAGCCTCAAACTTGATGCATCATCGTGCCCGCTGCCGATAAGAGTGGACAGGGCACCAGCTGTGGGTGAGGATCATCATGGCCTCTGATCCAGGCGGCGATGCTGCTGGCATGGACATGCAGCCTCCCGACCTATCTCACCACAGCACAGCACACACCCAACGCGACCATGATCAGAACAAGATGGATGCCCAACAAACTGCTACTCGCCCCACGGCCACCGACGACTTGCAACCGATGCCGCCCGCCCCAGCACAAATACCTGGTGGCGAGCCTCGCGCTCCGCGATTGAGGACTGGAGAGCTGCATCGTCGCCGCAGTCAAATCCTCTACTCAGGAACCGGGAGCGAGCAACCTGCGGGGGGAACGGGCATACAGAAGCCAACGGCCCGCCCGTTGGAGCAGGCGTCTGCGCTGCGAAGACAAGGCAGCTCGGCAGGCCTCTATCGGCCAGGCGCTGCTGCCGCTGCGACACGCGAGAGAATGTACCAAATGTTGGCAGCGGCGGCCAGCGCAGAAGACTTAAACCGCATTTCGACATCACCAATTCCAGCCAGTATAGACGACAGGCAAAAGAACTCCACGATGACGACGACACGACCAATAGCGATACCGCGGACACGGCGCAATGTGGAAGTGGAAATGCTTGATGCCAGCATGCCTCCTCCTCCCCCTCGAGCGGCGGCCACGACGACGACGAACCTGGGCAGCATGGCAAGCAGTTCCGTCTATTCCAGCTTCCCACCGCCCCCGTCCGAGACGCGAGACGACCTAGGTACACCGAGCAGCAGCGCACACGGCAACGGCGGCGGCTTGAAGCGCAGCGCGAGCAACAGCTCGCCAACAGTGACGGTAATCGAGTGCCCTATCCTCGAGGTGGACGAACAGTGCGGTAACGACGAGGATCTATCGTGGCTCAAAAATGACCGAGAGCTGGAGCAGATGCTAGCGGTACCGCCATCGTCGTACCGACGAGTCGGGCGGTCCAGCCTGACGTTTCGGCGGTCGCAGGAGGCGGCCATGCAGTGCTCACAGGTGGTGCGCAACGTGCCGCGGATGCGCAAACGACGGAGCAGGAAGCTGGACCATCGGCGGCACTCAACGACTCTGTCGGAGAGCACCATCTGCCCATCGTCGTCGCCCTCACCGACGGCCACACCCGTCGGGTGAACAATGCCCGATATATGTGCTTACATCTACATGGACGTATGAGGCTTCTACGAGTGGCGGCGCATAAGTTGCGGCATTGTATACCCCGATCTTGACCCTTTTGTCTTTTTTTTTTTCCTTTTTTTTTTCTTTTTCTTTTACAAATTTGCTCTTTGTCCATTTTCGTTCTCGGCATGACGGCGTTTTTCTTGGCGTAGATGAGAAACGGACGAAGTGAATGACCGGCATGGCAGAGCCGGGGAAGGGAAAAGCGATGAAGGATATATCCACTGCCTTGTGCTCACTTGTCTGGCTTTTTTTTTCATCTCTTCTCTTCTATTCATGTTTTCTTCTATTAGGCTGGGTAATGATCCGACCAGACCTTGACATTTACTCCTATTACAACGGATGCAACTTGCATCTTGTTTATTTTTCTTTGTGCATTTATAGACGAGCTTGACAGCCAGCTTACCTATGTACATAGCAGTAGTTGGTAGACGACTGGGAAACTGCCGCAGGATACTACTACCAAGATGGCACTTGACGAATATATGGATCATATTTCCACTCCCACTTTGGCGTCAGTTACTCCTATTTTACGGCGGCTATTCGAACCAGCCAGTCGGTATTAATTTAATTCTTTGTTAAACGAAATTGCATGCAGGGCTCACCGTGCCCTTGCAGGAGAGAGATCTTGGTTGTCAGGCGGACGGGACGCTAGGACGCTGACCGGGGGGGGGCAAACTTTTTAGCACGGGATGGATCTTGGGGGGACCCAGGGATTTGGTCCAGCATGAAGAAGTTTGAGGCAGCAAGGCAGCCAGAAGTGAGCGGAAATTGGGCAAAAAAACGGGCAAATAAAGAAAGAAAACCGGGGCGGAGGGAGCAACGGCAATAATCATTGGTTGGTTACGAGGCTTTGTGGGTAAATTAGGCTACTCTGTTTTTCTTTTTTTCTTTTTTTGTGTCGGCCGCAATGCAAGCCAATCTCAGACCTTGCATTTCGCATGCGATGCAGATTTATGCATCTGCAAGGCTTGGCGATGGTAGCCTCGCCCAGGTTCTTTTTTTGTTTCCTTTTTTTTTTTTTTTTTTTTTTTTTCCTTTTTTCGCATTATCTACTGTTAAGGTTTTTTTTTCATTGTGATGAATGTGTTTCTGATTTTTGTTAATTTTTCTTTTTTCGGTCAATGATTTACAGTGGCGGATAAGTGACATGACTGACATGACGGGAGCGCCGTAAAGGTACCCTCGGACCGACGGAATAAAGGACGATAAAGAAGAGGGGGGGGGGGGGGAACTCGATTTGATCAGTGATGGCTGCCAGCCTGATATGAGTCCCCCCATCGTACTAATATCCGGACGGGCTCCTTGCAAGTCCTGGTAATCGGCCCAGAACCGGGCGGTCCCCGCCAGGTTCGTTATGAACGTGGTGATATGGACGAGGCTCTCTCCTACGGTAGCCTCTTCTGTGCCGCCCAGGCGTTGCTGAAGGAGGTCTCCAGAGCGATGTGATTGGTGGGGGATCTTCTCTTTTGGCTTGCCTGCCCGGTAGAGTTTTCTACTCTTGCCTCCCTCTCGGCCATCGGCTGGACATGTTGCGGCAGGAGGAATTAGAGTTTCCCGAGTCCCCTCTTCATGGTAGCCCGAAGTGATCTAGTCGGGAGAGCCGGCGAGGCAGGGATCGCTGGGACGGCTGGAGGAAAGGGCGAGGGGGCGAGGAGGCGAATGGGGCGAAGAAACGGCTAACGGAGGGTTATTAATGAGAGAAGAAGACGGTACGGTTACCGCGCGGGTTAAGGAGGTGGCTTGAACTGTTGAAGATGGACTACGGTAGCAACCCCCCTCCCCCAAGTCGATGGAGATGGACCAATACCACACTCTTGGACTGTTGGTGCGATAACGATAACTCGGGTATTGTGGCTACGACAACGGATGGAAGAGAGACACGGAACACAGCCGAATAGGTTGGTCAAGGTTGGTTGACTTGGCAATGTGGTGTGCGGAATACCAACGGGCGAGCGGGACAACAAGGCCGGGACGTGTCGTGTCCGAAGAAGAGATGAGACGGCTGGTTCAGCACAAGCCACAGCATTGTTGGGAGGAGGAGGAGGAGGAGGTCGGGGGAGCAAATGAGGAGGGGAGAGAGACAGAGAGGCTGATACCTAGTCGACATGGTGGTGGTGGCGGTATGGCGTACCATGCATGGATGGGATGGGAGGTGCGGAATTGAGAGCGTGGGATGATGTGTGAAGAAGTGTGAAGTAGTGAAGTGAGTGAGAGACAAGACAGCAACAGAGACAGAGACAGAGACAGCCAGCGACAGCGACAGGTACGGGGCAACTGGATCAGCCCAGCTACCGACTGTGGCACTGTGGCGTGGAGGGTGGGTGGGCTGGATCGAAAAGAGCAAGGGCTATTAATACACCGGAAAGCCATGGGTTGTCAGGAAAGGGAGGAAAGGTGTCGAGCGGAGCGGCTGGAATACAGTGGAGATGTATTTGTCGGCTGGAGGGGGTGAGGAGTGAGTGGTGAGGAGTGGTGAGGGGTGAGGCGGCGACTGATAAATGTCGTGTGTAATACTTTGGTAGCACGATGATGTTATGGATGAACATGGGGGCAGATGAGAGAGTTTGGGCATGAGAGCTGACAGGGCTGTGCGTTTACATAGACAAACGAAGTGCACGGATGCATGAAAGAATGGTTGTGATGATTAAGCGAGTGATGAAAGCCAAGCTGAATGGCAGGTGCGGTCAATCGCCGAATTATCGTACGCTTGAGGATCGTGGTACCTGCAGAAAGAGTAGAGCGAGAGGCTGTACGGCTGGAATACAGTGGGTTCCGGAGGTCGACCCGCCTAGCAGTTAGCAGGGCCTTGTAAACGAAGAGAAGCTCAGGTTGTTGCGGTGGCCTTGCGGGGGCGTTATTGGCTTGGCTCGCCACTAGAAAAGCCCTGTAATACGGCGGGCAGACCCATCCCCCCTGTACTTGTCGCAAGGACCGAAATGTGACAGAAGCATCTCGTTGGACTGGTTTAAGCTTTTTTTTTTTTTCTTGCCGTCCGTCCATCGCGTCACTGTCGGTTGGGTAATGGGGTACAGGGGAGTCTGTGCTCACGAGGTTGGGGAGGAGGAGAAGGAGGAGAAGGAGGAGGAAAAGGACGATGTCTGTGATGATGACGGCAGTGAAAGGGACAAATCATATTATAGAAGCAAACAAGGAAGTCAGGAAGTCTAGGGACAAGGAAAGGAAGGACAGGGGACAGGGGCGTTCGTTGAGTGTCCCGAGGTACATCGACAGCAGTCAATACTGACTGGCTTGGACGGTCCGGCTCGGCCGGCGACGGTTGCCAGCGAGTACATGCCATCTGTACATTGCATTGCAGCGCCTCGCAGCTTGCATTGCATCGAGATGCGGCTTATGCAGCTAATCTACCTACTAACTAATAGACTCGCCCATACCAAGCAGAGACACCAGATGGACTGTCATGCCCGGCTTTATCCTTGGTAGTTTATTGTTTCCGTGCGTGACAAGATACCCTACATGGTCAGTCATTTTTTATCATCTTATTGTCATCTTATTATCAAGCAGATTTTTTTTTTCTGTCCGGTCGTCCCCCATCCCGCAACCAATCGGTATCAGCGCCCGCCCATCCTTTCAATGTAACATCCATCATGAGCCGCCTCCATTGCCTCCATTGCCTCCATTGCCTGTTGTTGCCTGCCCCCTCCCGATCACAGACTGCCATCCATCATGGTGCCATCTTGGCTGGAGCCTTCTCTTCTCAACCACCACTGCGACCAGCCAGTAGTATCCCCCAGTAGTGTCAACGGCCTCTTCTGGTCGTCGCCACTCACACACGGCAAACCCGGCTGCCATCGGGCTGACTCCCAAACTTGCCTCTTAAACTGCTAAAACTGCCTCCCAACTGCCTCTAACCGCCCTCTCCTTCCCCAGTCTTTAAGATTCATATACCTCTCTCTCTCTTTCTCTATCCCCTCTATTCGTCTCATCCCACACCCCCCTAAAACGGGCCTCTTTCTCCAATACAGTTTGGTATCTCTTTTTTAACCCTTGCCTTACGCCTTCTTATACGCTTCACTACACCTTTTTTGACAGCTTCTTCGAACCCCCACCAATCATCAACCCATCAACCCGTCACACAACCATCGCCACCACCACCAAAAGGTCTAGCCCCTTCCCCATCTACCGCGAACTACTACTATCCTACTACTAACTAGAAGTCGCTCCCTCTATCCGTACTATCGTATCCTATCCCTAAGAGTATCTGTCACCGTCCACACCACACCAAACCCAGACAGCCCGCGAACCCCGTCCCGTACCCAAAAATGGTCAACTGTCTGTCACTCGCGATATCGTCTTCTTCAGGTGGAGAAATTGCCAAAGAACCTGTCGATTCCCTCTCTATTTGTCCTAGTTTTTTTTCGACCATTTTTTTTGTTCCCTTTCCTGCCCACACACACAGTCGCTCGATAGGCCTCGTTCTGGCTGGAATGCATCTCCATATCCCGCATAGCATTCCTCTTCCCCCCCCCCCCCCCTCCTCCATTGTCTACTCACCTCTACTACATAGTAAAACACAACAAGTGAAAAATAATGCGCCTCATCCTAGAATCCATAGAAATTAAATGTCCCGCCGTTGCCAAGGTTACCACACCAAAAACTCTCGCTCTGTCCGTCTGGTCCCCGACAGGTTACATTTCCAACAAACCAAGCTCTGCCGCAATAGCGAGAGACAGATGCCACAACTCCAACAGGCTTTTCTCCTTTTCCCCATGACAATAGGGGAGGAGCCACAGGAACTCGCATCAACATACATCAAACTCATCACTGGCTGCCCCAGCTACCGCCCGCCCACCCGTCCTGCCCGTCCGTCAACCTTCTTCCCTCATCTTGCTTCGGCTTCCTCCCCCACAAATACCCGATATACACCATTTGTCCGCTGCCTCTCTCCTTCCCTCTCTCTTCCTGTCACCTTCTCCTCTTTCTCCAATTGACAACCGCTTCCTCAAACTTCAACCCTTTCCTTTGCAAGATCCGCTTCCCACTGGAGCCATCTCCTGATCTCGTCACTTACAGTCTCTGATCCATCATCATCATCGGGGGAGGGCTTCGGCTTCCCTCTCTCTGCATTGCCTTATACTCGTCGGCGAGCTCCAGCAACAACCCATCAGTACTTACACCCACACAAGAACAAGAACCACTCGCCCTCGCTACCTTGTCGCAATACAATCCCATCACATCTCTGACAGACTCGCCACAACTCCGCGCAGACACAAACCGGTGCTGTCGCATGCCTCGTATCCCATCCATCACAACACTGCCCCTACACATCCCCCTCCTGGAGCCATGGCTCTCTGGACGTCGTCCTACCCGGTAGATGCCGGCGACCGGGACCCCAGCTTTGCCTGGCACGACACCGACGTCCCCAGCGCCGGCCTTGACGAAACCCAGCACGACCTCTTTGCCCAGTTCCTCGACTTTGAGGCCGGCCACGGCCCCGCCGGCGCTGGTGAGCCCTCGTATCAAGACGCGATGCAGCACCAGCACCATCAAAATCATCATCTCCAACAGCAGGAGAGCAGCACGGCTTCATCCGGCGTCTCCAATGCCGACGACTTTGACTTTTTGTCCTCAGGCTCCAACCCCGCCGCCGGGTACGAAGTTGACCCTAGTGCCCTCGCCATGTTTGCGCAAGATCCCTCCGCCATGTACACGAGTACGGCCGTGACCGTCTCCGACACGGAGCTCGAGCGCCTCGAGGGCATCTCGCTGCACTCGCCCAAGAAGGAGAGCGTGGGCTCGGCAGATCGCGTCCCCTCGCCGACGCCAGATCAGGGCGCTGCCGTGCTCGCGACAACCACGACCGCACTCACCACCACCGGCCGTCGCAGCAAGAAGCTTGTCGAGGCCCTGTCGTCAACGCTTCGCAAGGCGACCATGCGCAAGACGACGACGCGCAAGGCTAGCCAGGCCCTACAGCGCGCTGTCTCCCCGAGCCTGGAGAACCCGCCCATGGCCATTAAGCCCAACGGGGGCGTGCCGCGCGGACGTCGCGCCCATCGCGCACACACGCAGCACGCTGCTCTACAGTCACAGCAACAGCAGCAGTTTTCCCATTCCCCCCCGTTGCCCTTGCAGATTGATACCGGCCTGGCCAACGGCGCCGGCTTCGTCGCCGGTCAGTTTGACGACCCATTTGGCGGGGACATTTCTCCAACACACGCGCCGCCACAGCAGCAGCAGCAGCAGCAGCAGCAGCAGCAGCAGATGCGGTACTACAGCCAAGGCGGCATCGGAACGCCCATGGACTCGCCCACACGCGCGGCCGCGATGCTCCAGCAACAGCAGAGTGTTCAGCACTGGCAGCACCAAATGCATCAGCAACAACAGAATGGCGGCGCGCAGTGGTCGACGACTCGCAGCCAACAGGAGCTCTGGTGGGGAGGCGCAGCCGGACCCGTGGACGCCAAGAACATCGACGCGAACATGGCGATGCACTCTCAGCACGGGGAATTGCCGTACGACGTCCACGCCGACGGCCACATGGCCGCGGCTGCTCAGAATGGGCTAATGATTCACATGCCGCAGCCGCGCGCGGGCACCGGCGTGAACGAGCTGGCGCTCAATGCACACACTTATCTGCCTCCCCCGGTGCCGCCAATCCCTGCGGACAATGGTCGCTCCGTGCGACCGCCCCGGGCGCCGTCTTCCGGCGCGCGCCACCACAACCGCACCATGTCGTCAAGCCCGATGCGTAAGCAGCGCGCACCTTCAGCCTCGCCATCCCCAGGCACGCGCCAGTCGCGACACAGCTCCGGCGCGTCAGCCGCTTCGTCGGCGCAGCGGAGCGTTTCGGGGCGCGTGGTCAGCGTGCCAGGAACGCCGAGCGGCGTGAAGAAGCGGCGATCGCGGGATGCCGGTAGCGGTAGCTTTTCTGCCGACGACGGTGGCGGAATTTTGCTTGGCGGTGGTGGTGGCGGCGGTGGGATTGGGTTCGTGAACTTCACGCCCAACGACGGCTCGGTCCTCATGACGGGCGTTGCCCCCAGTGGCAGCTCCAAGACAAAGGCTCGCCGCGAAAAGGAGGCGCAAGATCGCAGGCGTCGTCTCAGCGAGGCCGCGATGAAGGCGGTCGCAGCGGCGGGAGGTGACATCGAGAAGCTGCGCGAGCAGGGCTTTGAGCTGTGACAGACGTCGACGGCTGGGGAACAGCCGCGGCAAGCGCCGGTGGTGGTGCGACCGACCTCGGAGACATGATTCGTCTGTTGCAAGTGCAAACGAAATTTTCGCTTTTCGTTGTGGGAGCAAAAGAGAGGCAGGCTAAGCGCAGGGACGCCGCCAAAATGTCTCGCAGGTTGTTGGTTGAGAACCCCCCCCTGACGTCAGACGAACTGGTCTGAGCGCCAACTTATCAAAGTCCTAGCCAACAGCAAGAGGGCAACATGATTTCCTTGAGGGAGTTATACTTTATGCATTATTTCCACTTTCGACGCACTCAATCTTTTATTTCTTTTTCCTTTATTTTTTTCTCTTCTCTGTTCGATTCTCGACAATCTTTCAGCCTTTCAAGCCATTTCCTTATCGCCAGTGGCATAAACTGCCACGTTCATGTACAACAAAGCCAGAACGAAGCGAACACAACTCGGTTTCTCTCTTTTTCCGATTTCATTTTTCCAACGGTCTTTTACTCCCATTTTGTTTTTTTATTTTATTTTGTTTTTTTATTTTATTATTTTGTTTTTTTTATTTTATTTTGTTTTTTTATTTTATTTTGTTTTTTTATTTTATTTTGTTTTTTTATTTTATTTTGTTTTTTTATTTTATTTTTATTTTTTCCCGCTGTCGTGAGCTTTTCTTACTACATTAGGCTTTCTTGCCGCAAATATCATTATATCCCGGGTTGTTGGTAGACTGGGGCGAAGCTTTTTACACTGGAGCAGAACCTTGTATGATATACGGGCGGCCGATTATTGGGGATGGAAGATTTGGGCATTGTCTACTGCGGAAGAGAGAGGTATTATTATATCCTGGTGTCATTTGAGTGGAGGATTGAAATTTAGGATAGTGACGGTCACAGGCAAGGGCAAGAGTTGGCGCATGGGATCTGAAACCATAGGTTTTGTCATTTCATTCTTTACTAAATTAATACAGGAAATTCAGAAACTATTTCTATAAATTATATTCCCCTGGCTAAAAGGACTCACTCGAGTGACATCATTGCTGTTGAAACGAGTACGGCAACCTCTACGCACACAGTAACGATAGTATTCCAATGCTGTTATAACCCAAATTCCGTCATTTCCTGATACATACGACCATAGATAACAGAGAATTCGGGGTCCCGTCTCGTTCTTGATAGTGGTTATTTGGCAGGCTGGAAATGCGGTCGTTGACTCAGAAAATGGCGGGCCTTACTTCTTTTTTTGGAGGTGCTGCGACCGGAAGCTCCCCACTAGTCCTATCTAAGCATAGTGCTGAGAAAAAACAAAA
>NW_017387319.1:0-1156 GCF_001636725.1 Cordyceps fumosorosea ARSEF 2679 | reverse complement strand
ACTGAGGCGGCTGTGAGCGGCCCGAGGATGGAAAACACCGTGAAACCGTATGCCGCAGACTGGAACGCATCATTGTGGCCGAGGGATTCGGTCGCCAGCCCGACCTGCATGGCAGTCAGGACAATGGCGATATACACTGTCGCGCTGGCCAGCCAAGCAAAGTGGTCGTGGAAGAAGGCGCCATACCGATCCCATCGAGCTATGTACCCGCGCATCGGCGTCCGTGCCAGGGCGTATATCTTGTTTAGACGACTCAGACGTAGCTCACCGTGGACGAAACGCGGGTCGATGCGGGGGTAGATATGTTCAGTGTCCAGCTGCCCGACGAGCATCCGCCATCCGTACCATGTCACTTCTGGCGGCACTAGATGCTTGTCTTGGGCGATACGGAAATCGCTTTCGTGCAAAAGGAGCGCGGCGTAGGAGAAAAGGAAGCCAAGCGCCCGTTGGCGGAGGCCTGGAAGCCTGCATTCCGTCTGGGTGGCACTGCTCGTGTCAGGTGAGCACCGGCATTTGCCGCAGCAGAGGTATTGAGCCCAGAAGGCTCGGTCCAGGAGGAAGCGGGGGATCGGCTTGAGAAATATCCTGCCGGCTGTCCAGACGAGGTGCATGTCCATCCGCTCCGTGACGAATATCTCCCGCCCTAGCAAGAGCTGATGGTGCAGAGCACGCGGCGGCAAGGGCAGACCCGCGACCCAGAGCCAGCCGTGGATGCTAGCGAGCCTCCGCAGGTCGAGCTCTTCCTCGACACAGGCCATGACATGCTGGCCGACAGCGGCCAAGTCACCAGACTCTTTGCGATATAGTGCGGGCAACAGCGTCAGGAGCCGGTCGTGCTCGCCTTGGCCCGCGACGGCGTGTTGCCCGAGGAGCTGGATGGAGAAGGGAGGTGCCTGTTCGCCGATCCGTCAGCTCAAACGCGTCGCGACGGAGAGTGTGATGCAAAATACCGAGCATTGCACGGTCGCCATTTTGCCTGTAGGGGTGGTCGAGCATTGTTGTCGAGGCAAAAGTTGCCTGCCGGTCGCGTCGACATGATCACGCAGCACCATGCGTCTCGGACAGCCATAGCCTTCTTGTCGCTGTGCAAGACAAATGCATCCAAGTAGTGATTGGACGGTGTACATGCAGCCGTACATAGTAATGATTGGCGTGG
>NW_017387489.1:0-4209 GCF_001636725.1 Cordyceps fumosorosea ARSEF 2679 | reverse complement strand
CTTAATAACCTATACTAGAGCTAGTAAAGTAACTATAAGGTTAAAAATAAAAGGTAAAGACTACTAAATAAAGAAAATAAAGATATAAGAACCTTATATATATATAGTAAGATTATATTATACTTATAGTAAGTATTAATAAGGTCTTTTATATTTAAACTAAGAAAGTAGTAAGAAGAAAGTAAAAGTAAAAGATAGATTAATAAAAGGAATAAAAGAGAAAGGAAAGCCTAGTAAAAGAATAATAAGAGAGTAGTATAAAAGTATAATAATAAAGACTTATTCATTTTAAAGATAATAAAGTAGTAAGAAGAAAATAAAAGTAAAAGATATATTAAATAGAAGAAAGAAAAGAAAAAGAAGACTTAAATAAAATATAGTAACTATATAATAAAGGAATAGTATAGTTAAATAATAAAAGAAAGAGGACTAATTATAAAGTAAGTATAAGCTACTAAATAAATAGTAAAAGTAAAATTACTAAATTATATATAAAGAACCTATAAAGGCCTAGTATATTTAGTAATACTATATATATACTTAATAATAGATATACTAAGGATAGTATATAAGAAGGAAGGGTAGTCTATTAGGGCCCTATTAGGGCACCTATTAGAGTCTCTATATTATATATATTAGGTGTGTATAAGTACCTATATAATAATAAGCTACTACTAAGCTCTCTATAAGGAGGTAGTAATAATTCTATATTTATAAAAACATATAAGGGATTATTATATAACTAGAGTCCTCTAAGTAAAGCACCTTATAATACTAGATTACTATAATCCCTAAAGACTAATAGTAAGTAATAAATTTATAGTAAATTTATAACTAGTTTATATAAGTATAGATTAGTCTAAGAAGTACTTTTAGTACTAGGATAGTGTATAAGAGTATCTTACTCTTACTATAAGTGAGTAGTAAGTTTTTACTACCCTCTAGACTATACACTATTATAATAAGGTAGTAAGTTATATCTATTCTTATAGTAAGTTTATAATTAATTTATTATTAGGATAAGTCCTTAATTTTATAGGGTAAGAAGATCCTAGGGGATACTAATAAAGTTATTAAGACTTTATAGAAAAAACATTACTATATTAAAGTAATAACTAAGTATAGAGTGTATAGAGTTTATACTAATACTACTATATATATATAGCTTTTTATTAAATATATAATATACTACTATATTAGTATTATATACTCCCTTATAGTAAGTATAATATATTCTTCTTATAACTTTATAGTTAATTTATATAAGTGTCTACTAGTTTAATAGACCTTAGTATAGTATTTATTCTATTTAACTTTAGGTAGAAGGAGGAGGAGGAGGAGAGGTAGTTATTATCTTATTATAACCTTACTATAGTCTTATACTATAAAGGTTTTTAAGGATTTTAGTGTTTTATATTATAAGCTTACTAGTAGTTTATACTTTATTTATAGTATATTTATACTAACTCTATTTTACTAAATACGAATTCCTAGTTTCCTTATAGTGCCTTTATATTATCTTTATAGTGTTCTTATTATATTTTTATACTCTTTATATTTATATATATAACTTATATTCCTTAAGTAGTATTAGATTTATAAAGTTACTACACTTTACATAAGTTTTCTACTTCTTTATATCCTACTTATTTTACTTTAAATAGTCTATACTTACTATTATACTTATAGTTAATAATTTCTTTAATAATATACTTATCCTTACTTTTAATAGGAGCTTATACCTTTATTATAGTGCCTTTATATTAATAATATAGTTTAAGGCTAGAGATATTAAATACATTATAAATTCTTAAGTACTATAGTAAGTCTAGCTTATATACTTATTTTATTATACCTACTAGTAAGATTACTTAGAAAGGTCTTATATACCTCTTTATAGGTTTATAGTTAGGTTATATTAACTTTAGGTTCTTTATTAATAAGAGTACTTAGTCTTTTATATTAAAGTACTTTTCTTATTATTTTAGATTATAAAATTTTATATATCTTTTATTAGTCTCTTATAAGTGTCTTACTATATTCTTATATATATCCTTTAGCCCTTATATATATTCTTATACTTAGATATTCACTATCTATATAATAGTAATAGTAAAGTGTATTAGTGTATAACCTAGTAATAATCTTATAGGGATATTACTAACTAATACCTACTAACTTATATTATATATAAACTATACTATTATTAGCTTTTTAACTTAGTTAGTCTACTCTATATTATAAAAAGCCTTTAGATAGTATTCTAAAGTCTAATTTATTTATTCTATATTATTAGGATAGTATTATATTATCTATATCTTCCTTATTATTTAAATAGACTAGTAATTAAGTCTATTAATATTTCCTTAAATAGATATAAAGATACTAGTAGTAGTATAAGTAAACTATAAGGTTAATATATTCTAGTCTTTATTATCTAATATATATAATAGTGTTTAATATTTATCTTTATATCCCTATTTATTTCCTACTAGAAGAATGTCTATATAATCCTATAGAAAGTCCTATAAACTCCTTAGTACTTTACTATAAGGTTATTATAGTATAACTATAAGATCTCTAATCTTATACTAATTAGTATAAAAATCCTTCTTTTATTAACTAGTAGTCCCTATAGATTAATTACTTATAAGATTCTATATAGTCTTACTTCTTCTTTATTACTTTTTTATACTACTTTCTTAGTTTAGTCTATAAAGATATTTCCTTATTAAGCTACTAATAACTACTCTTAAAGTGTTCTCTCTTTTAGTAGTATTACTATATAAAGTGTATAAAGTTATACTATACTCTATTCTAGTTTATTATATTTAGCTACTTAGACGCCTTCCTAACTCTCTTAAGTATAGTAAGATCTTATATTACTTATATACTTTATTAGATCTTACTTATAAGTTTAATATATATTCTTTTCTAGCTTATTCTATTCTACTACCTAAGTAGGCTTTTTACTAGCTCTAGTATAGTAAATTCTTACTTTAATTTTCTCTTTAAATTAGTCTAGGAACTAAAAGAGTAACTATTATATATATTACTCTTTTATATTAAACTTATAGTCTATTTATTATAAGAGTGTATTAGTTAGATTTAACTTACTTACTTTAAATATAATTTAGAAGTTATATAATAATAACTTATTTAATACTATAGTTTATTTAAGTAAGAGTGTTTTCTTTATTATAAAATAGCTATAATTTAAGTAGTTAGTAAGAAGCTTAATAGTCTTTACTAAGTATATTAAATAATACTTCTATTAGTAGAATACTATTAGTATTATAAGTATTTTTATATCTAGTGTTTAATATTTTAATTCTATACTCTAAAGTTTTTATAATAGAAACACTATAGAATACTATTATAATAGTAGTTTAATCCTAATCTATAGTTAGTCTATTTCTTAGGTAGAGAGTTAGTTTAAAATGTATAAAGTATAATAAGTAGTTATTATAGTATAAGTTATATTAAGAGATATCTCCTAATAGTAGAACTATTACTTAGATTAATTAGTAGAGATTTAAACTACTTAACTATAAGAATACCTCCTCCTTAAGTACTTATCTATTTCTCTACTATAACTCTAGATAGTTAGATTATTTATCTATTTATTAATTATTCTAATTATAGTAGTTAATAAGTAACCTATTAATTACTTTAGAGGTTATATAACCTTATATTCTATTTAGGATACTAGTGTGTCTTACTTAGTCTAACTCACTTAGCCCTACCTATATATCCTATACATTTATAATATAATACTCCTCTCTTAGTAGTCTTATCCTTAAGGCTATTAATATAGACTACCTAGGTAGTAGGTGGTTTCTTTCTTCCTATATTATTATATACTATTATACCTACTAATTATATTTCTAAGTAGAAGATAAAAGCCTCTTAGGTATTAATCCTTTATTATAATAATCTTCTTATAACTATTCTTATAAATCCTCTTTTTTAAATAATATCCTCTTATACTATTTATAAAGGTTATAGTATTATAAAGTATTAAGTTTCTCCTTTAGACTCTTCTTATTATATAGAGTATATTTATTTAAACTTATTATAATATAATATTTAGGGGATAATATAATAGTAGCTTAATCCTAGTCTATAGTATATTTATTTCTTAAGTAGAGAGTTAAATAAATATATATAGAGTATATATAAGTAGATATTATTATATAAGTTATATTA
>NW_017387488.1:0-4272 GCF_001636725.1 Cordyceps fumosorosea ARSEF 2679 | reverse complement strand
AAGTAAAAAGCAAGAAAATGAAGTAATTGAGACATAATGTTTACGTCCTCGCGATCCCATTCATGTTCGCAAAGGTGCCGCTGCTGCCGATCTGACCGTTTTTTAGCTGCATGTATATTGCATGGATGCTATATGTTCCATTTTCAGCTAGATCAAACTATTCTGTACTTGCCGCCTTATTTGAAATGCACGCCGCTTTACCCAACGAGGTTGGTACCCGTCGAGTTTTACTAGTTAGAGGTAATATGCACCGAGAGGCTAACGATGATCGATCGGTCCGTCGCTCGGCCTGCCGGATTGGCGCTCTTAACGTGGTGCGATCAACACGTAAAACTGATCAGACATATCCACTACACGGAAATAGGGGCCATCTAGTGATGCAAGCCGTGCAGACGATCAGCCTGCTCAACAGATTACTAGAAATAATGTGCTTTTCTATAGGAGTGCTTCATTTCCTCCTATCTGACTTCCTAGAACTTCTTATACTAGAAAGGGAGCTGGTCATCTACATAATCCCAGCCTTAGGTCGCCGGAAGGTGCGTCTGATAGGCATAGAAGGGCTATGAACGTTGAAGCCACGAGTTGTGCGCGGGATTCCAAGTAGCTTGATTGTGGCCCAGCGTTCTAGTCGTTCGCTAGTAAAGTTCGACCAGGAGCCGGAGTTACTCTACCCCATAGTGAAATGATGGTGAAGCGCTAATAATTCCAACTTCCGTATATAAATAGACATCTCACTACACTTGGATTAGGGAACAGATCTCCTCTTAGTTATAGTTGTTTCTTCTGGCAATACATTATGACTATGAGAGCGGCGACGAGAGCGACGAGAGTGATGGTGAAGAATATGACGCGCTTCGGCTTTCGTGGGCATGCTTGGTGGTGGGCTGTGCAAAGACGATGGAGGAGGCCGGAGGAGGGAATGATGAGACGGGCTCGGCCACCCCTACGAGAAAAATACTAGAAATGTATGTTGGGATAGATGCAAAAAACGTGCTTGTGGCAAGTCCGCAAGCTGTACCTTTACTGGCGCTGGAATGCGGCAATGAAGTCTTAATGCTTGGCACGCATGTTGTCGACGAGTTTAGGAAGCTGATTATATTAGTGTAACGAACTTAATAAGTAGGATTCTCGCATTATAATACATAAAGGGTAATTTAGAGGGATCCTAAGTAATAATAAAAAAATAAATAAGTATATAAAGAAAAATATTTTGATAGATGCTTAGATTAAATCTTTATTAAATAATTTTAATAATAGTTCTACTATTAAGAATACTATAATAACTATTTATATATACTCTATATATACTCTATATATATTTAATCTAAGTTACTTTTTAAAAAATAAAGATACTATAAATTTAAAAATAAACTACTATTATATATAATTAGTTCTTTTATAATACTAATAGTAAATAAAGTTTTATTTATATAAAACTACTTTTAGAATTAATTTATAAACTAATTAAATTTAAAAAATAGAATTTTATAATAAAAGAATATTAAGTAACTCTAATAACCCTAAATTATCCTCTTAAGGTAGAAGACTATAGAACTTAAAGTAAAAACAACCTTAATTTAGTCTAAAACATCTTAGAGTATAAATATTATTAATAAAATATATATTCAAGTTATTAATATTAAAATACGTATTAATAGCTTAATATATAATTAAATAATACTAACTATGAAATTCCTATTAATATATTATAAGATTAATTATTTTACCTCTAAACTTAGCTCCACTTTCTCGGCGTCGGCTTTCACGGCTACCCTGGGAAAAACTTCGTCGTAAATGCTGCACACCATCTACGAAGCCCAAAGTGGGCCGGGAGCACCCTGTCAATCCTTTTTTTTTTGTTTTTGGCATGCTTCGCGAACCGCTGCCACTGTAGAAACGTGGGTATTCTACAGCGCTAAATTGTGCAGCTCTAGGACCAATTTACTGTGTGGAGAAAATCGTCGGTAGACGTACTGTACATACAATATCTCTCACATCGCCTAAACAAGCACGGGTTCTGCAGTACTGATTACACCTAATATGCTTTCGTTCCTCTGTCGGCGCAACTCTCGAACGCAGACTTGCCGCCGTAAAGTTATTTATGGTGAGAGCGGTCACAGCGCGCTGGCATTCTACTCGGCCGGCGATGCACGTCTTTTGTGGGCGACGATACCTCCACACAGACGTCCAAAATCCATTTCCGAGCCGCCCTTACATTTTCATCCAGAACAGATCGAGACGTTCACTATAGTTTCAGGAACTATAAAAGTTTACTAGAAATCGTTGGGTTAGACGATCCTCGCTGCAGGAGGCTCCACTAGCATTCCAAAACGTGAGCTCCATCGTTTCGCAAATGCATTAAACACAATTCCCTTGGTGTTCGACGTTCAGCTGGATCCGACATTTTCTTCGGATGAGGCTTTTTTCCGCAATGCGTACTCATACGCTGCGGACTGCAGAGAGCAGCATACGGCATCAAGCATTTTCCAATCTGCTCTCTTTCTCCATCAGAGTCAAACAATCCCTGGCCTGCCATATCTGCCTCGCTGGCTGGCAGATGGAATGATGCGTGCTACACTCTGGGTGTTAGGTATATTCGTCGGCCAGTGGATGCTTGGATTTAAAGGTAGCTATAAGGAGTATTATAACCTAATACTAAAAGACTAGCTCTAGGGTATACTAATATGGTGAGGGCATACTGGTATTAAAGTAAGAACTTTCCTATAATGGAAGCAGTCTGCTTGAATTATGCCATCGAAGCGTCCCATCGCTATATCGCCTCGAGAACCAATTTGCTAGCCGCTGAAATGCCGATACTCAAGGTGTTTTTCGAGTTCTGAAAAAACTCCGATGCTTTATATAGCCACGTTAGCATCAACCTCCGCGGCATCGAGTATTCATAACTTATGAAGCTAGTAGCATGGACATCGCGCAAGAAGAAATTTGAATAATTTCACTAAATACATAGAAATAAATGCGCCTCTTACTACTAGCGAGAGATAGAGCTTTTCAGAGAGCAAAAAGCTAGTAAGTTACCATTTACGCCACAAAAGGGCAGCAGCTATAAGGTCTTCAACAAACCGACCGCTTGTCAGGGAGATTGTCCGATACTGCGCCAACGATGTGTGCATTTTGCCACGGTTATAGAAGCACTATAATTGGAAAAAGGGCCGCAAATGGAGAAGATGCTTGCAAGCTCGGCGAAGAGGGTCGTTCTTTCGCACTCGCCCTTCTGTTGCGGAAAGGGACAACACATGGCGGAGCGCGTTGCCTGAGTGGTGGTCTTTAAAAAAACAAGAATCACTTGAGAGGGAGCCGCATACTTCAAGCATTTTTAGATGTAAGAACATTCGGGCCAATGTTTTAGCATTTAGAACATTTCAAATGTATTTTGACGTGACTATCAATAATGGTGTGCTAACGGTAGGGCTTAGTAAATGACGTCGCTGCTGTTGCGGCGGCGCCGGCGCTGCGGAGAGGAATGAAGGAGACTCACTCAGATCGCAGCCATTGGCATTGAGGCAAAGCAGACACTGGACAAGATTGACCGCATCAGAGGCCGCAAGGCGGGTTCAAGAGCAAGTTACCTAGTGAAGAGAGAGACTGAACCTATGAAGATTATATGGGACAATGGACTACTAATGAGCAGCTTAAATAACACACCTGTTGTGATGAGTGGGTTTCAGTCAAGGGTGCAAAATTATGAGCATTTTAGTACTCTAAAAAAGTCAATAGGTTCTCATTAGTGACAGATCAACGTTTGCTCATTTAAATTGACTTTATTTTTTCCTCTCTCTAAATCGAGTTGTGAAGCATGTTGGTGATATCGGGTGAGGATTCGGCCCATTTTCAACCTCAGGAATAGCCTCATTCTCCAGTGTGAGCCCCCCAGAATACGGATCTTGGACCATTACCGTCACGTGCTAGTCCATAATGAAAATTTCTTCTCCTCATCCTAGCTATCTAACGACAAATCTCCTATATGAGCTGCGAAAACTATTTAACGGCCATTTTCCTCTACCCCACTCGGTAGGTGACCAAAGGTCTGACCAAAGGTCAACAACTACACCATCAGGACGGGCGGCACTTCAACCTGGGCTTTAACATGATCACAAGACGAAAAGCCCGAGGTCGATTTTGTGGTGGGATATCTCGATATGGTTGGTCTCGGCGGTTTTCCTCGTCTGCCTGCCGAGATTCGCCACCAAATATGGCTCCTCTCCGTCCCTGTAACGGGCAAGCCGCTTGAGCGGCGGCTGTGCCGCCGAGCTT
>NW_017387487.1:0-4482 GCF_001636725.1 Cordyceps fumosorosea ARSEF 2679 | reverse complement strand
CTTAAATAGTACCTATAAAGCTATATAAACTACTAATAAAACGATTAGGTAGAATAGTTACTACTCACATAATAGACTATAAATAGCTTAGAAAACGAAAATATAAAAATATCACTTTTTAGGGTAAACTATAGATATAACCCTATAATTAAAACACACATAATATAGAATATAAATACACTAGTAGCTATAGTGCATATAGTAATAATTATAGAAATATAGAAACACCTATAAATAGAATAGATATTTTTATAGAATCGAATAAAACACTATATAGATAAAAAGAGATTACTAGCGCTAATCCTAAAGAGGGGAGATAAAGTTTACTTTATCTATAAAAATATTAAAATAAAACAACCTAGTAATAAACTCAACTAGAAGAAAATCAGACTATTCTTTATTAAATAAAAACTATTAGAAGTTAACTATAAACTATTATTATTAAAAGGGATAAAAATACATCCTATATTTTATATATTATTACTAAAGAAAGCACTAAGTAATATAACACTTACTATAGACATCACTATTAAAGATATAAATAAATATAAAGTGATAAAGTAGAGAAGATACTTAAAGTATAAGGAACTAAGAAGAATTATTATTATCTTATTAAGTAGAAAGGATACTTAAACTCTAAAAACATATAGGAACCACTTAAGAACCTATTTAATTACTTAAAACTACTTAGCTAGTTTCACTCTAAAGAAAAGTAGTCTAGTTAATCCTATAAGGACTATTAAAAGACTCTATACTAAACTTAGCCTTAAAAGAATAAACTAAAGAAGGGTCTAACTCCTTAGATAGAGTAAGGAAGGCACTAGTGGCCTTTTAAAGCTATTCTACTTCCTCCTATTCTATACACTCTAACTCCTTAATATTATTAATACTATGTATAATAGTGTGTATTATTTTTTTAAACTATAATTTCTTTTATTTTTAAAGATAAAGAACTTTCTCTTCCGCCTCTTCTAGCTTATATTTAAGCTTAATATACTAAGTGGCGATATTCTATAGCTAGGCAGGCGTTACCCCCTAAACGTTATATTATAATAGGTTTAGGTGGATACACTCTATATAGTAGGAAGAGTCTAAGGGAGAAACCTAACACTTTATAATACTATAACCCTTATAAGTAGTATAAGAGGGTATTATTTAAAGAAGAGGATTTATAAGAATAGCTATAAGAAGATTATTATAATAAAGGATTAATACCTAAGAGGCTTTTATCTTCTACTTAGAAACACAATTAGTAGGCATAATAGTATATAATAATATAGGAGGGAAGAAACCACCTACTACCTAGGCGGCCTACGTTAATAGCCTTAAGGATAAGACTACTAGGGGAGGAGTATTATATTACGAACGTATAGGATGTATAGGTGGGGCTAAGTAAGTTAGACTAAGTCTAATACACTAGTATCCTAAATAGGACGTAGGGTTATATAACCTATAAAGTAATTGTAATTAATAGATTACTTATTAATCTATTAATCACTATAATTAGAATAATTAATAAATAGATAAATAATCTAACTATCTAGAGTTATAGTAGAGAGATAGATAGGTACTTAAGGAAGAAGTATTCCTATAGCTAGGTAGTCTAGATCTCTACTAATTAATCTAAGTAATAGCTCTACTATTAGGAGACATCTCCTAATATAACTTATACTATAATAACTACTTATATACACTTATACACTTAAACTGACTCTCTACTTAAGAAGTAGACTAACTATGGATTAGGATTAAGCTACTGTTATATATAAGTACTTTTCTTTTTTTATTTTTAAATTAGACTTAATCCTAACTTATTAGTAATTATATAATACTTAATAACTTCTTTTATTATAATAAGTCTACTCTATTCTAGTCTTAATCTATTCTCTTATTATTATAGTTTTATAAATATACTACTTTTATTAATAGTATTAAGTCTAAGTTAGTCTTATATAAGACTAAACTAAAGCTAGAGTAAAGTAAGCCCTATAAGACTCTCTATAACTACTATATTATCTATACTAAGACTACTAGTATAGTTATTTACTTCTAGTCTACTAGTATATACTACTTTTAATATAGTCTTAACTCTATTAACTTTTAATAAATAAAGATTATATTTATACTAAGTATACTCAACTCTATATATAATACTCTATTATAAATCTAACTCTTTTTTATATTACTTCTACTACTAGGACTTTTTATACTTTACTTATATTATAACTTAGACTTATTATAATACTAGTAGTATTATTACTAAAGTAACTACTAACTAAATCTAATCTAATAGTAGTACTACTAACCTAATAGTAACTATTACTATTATTACCCTTACTACTACTCTATTATACTTTTATACTTTTACTACTATTAATAATACTAGTACTATCTTTACTACCTCTACTATTATAGCCTTAGGCTACCTTTTTACTTTAGTTAACTAGGCCTTACTCTTTAATATTCTTAAAGAGATTCACTATATTAACTACTAGCTCTCCTATTATAAATACTATAAAGTATATAAGTAGGGCTAAGTGAGGTAGGATAAGGCTTATTATACTAGCTATTAAAAAGATAAGGGGTTATATAACCTCCTTAGGATTAAAGACTTAAGCTATTAAACTATTAATCTAAGGATAGAATCTAAAGGATTAAAGGTTAAGCTTTTTAATCTAGAGTTATAGTAGAGAAATAAATAAGTACTTAAAGAGGAGGTATTCTTATAGTTAAGTAGTCTAGATCTCTACTAATTAATCTAAGTAATAACTCTACTATTAGAAGAATATCTTTTAATATAACTTATACTATAATAACTATTTATATATACTCTATATACTTAAACTAACTCTTTACTTAAGAAATAGACTAACTATAGATTAGGATTAAACTATTATTATATTTTAATTAGTCTTATTTAATAAGTTATTTTTAAGATTATAAGTAATATTATATTTTAATTAGTCCTATTTAGTAAGTTACCTTTAAGATTATAAGTAGTTAACCTTTATAATATCCACTACTAATAGTAAGAATACTAATATAGTAGTAGTAGCTACTAACCTAATAGCTATAAATACTAATCTAGTAACTATAGTTACTAATCTAGTAGCTAAAATTACTAACCTTAATACTAAGGTTAAGTACTTTTATATATAGTTAGAAGAAATAAAACTTAAGGCTACTATATTATTTAAACTAAAAAAAATAATAATACTAAAGTTTTTTAAACTTAATATATTTAATAAAATTAGAGGAGATATTTATACTTTAATACTCTATTTTATTTTTAAGTTAGTCTTATTTTATATAAGTCTTTTATTTAACTATTATATATATTAGTTTTTATATATTATATAATTACTTTACTATTACTCTACTCTCCTTTAGGTAGTTTAGTGCTTATAATATATTATACTAGTTTTATATTAAAAATAAACTAAGAACTCTTCTATCTCTAATTACTATATAGTATAGTAGAAAGTAGAATTTATCCTTATTCTTATTAGTATAGTAGTATATACTTAAGTTAAACTTAAGGACTTTCTTCTTATAAAGAAAAGTATTTAATCCTATCTTTTCTATTCTTATTTATATAATAATTAAACTAAAGTATCTTAGTGTATATAGTATTAAGTCTAAATAGGACCTATATTAGGCCTAGGGTGGTTTATATATAAAGAAGGTAGTTAGTTATTTTACTTTATTTTATTATTTAGTTTCTTTATATTCTTATTATAATTCTTACTATTATAATACTTATTATTTAAATATATACTAGTCCCTTAGTAGGGACTTATTAGGGGCCTTAAGAATATTTTTATATAGGTCTTAGAGTAAGAGGGGGGGGTATATTTTAATAGTCCTCTTCCTTTAGTCTTATTATAGTATAAAGAAAGTAACCTATATAAAAGTATATTAGAGTTATATTATAGTTTTATTAGTCTCTTATTAATTTAGTATCCTACTTTTCTAAGTAGTAAAGTATAGATTAATAAAAAGAACCCCTATCTTTACTTTTATATAGTAGTTTAGAGTAACTTTAAAGACTCTTTTAATAATCCTAAGATACTATACTTAGAGGCTACTAAGGACCTAGGCTAGACCTATAGTAGCCTTAGTAGAAGGTAAGTACTATACTATAACTCTAAAAGTTATTATTAGTCTAATACCTTTAAAGTAAAAGTCTCTTACTTCTTTTCTTTAAAGGCCCTATAACTTCTTAGTAATAGTATATAAAGCCTAGATTACTATGTGACAAACGAATAGGAAGACGGAAGGAGCATAGGAAGACGGAAGGAGCGGCCCGTTATGGTAGGGAAGCCTATGACACCTAAGGGAGCTGTGAGGCTCCCTAGGGTACGAAGGTATAAGGACACGAGATCACGTGATTAGATCAGGAGGGATCGAACTGATCTAAGTGGACTCGTTAGACAGGCTTAGTCTAATCTAGCCTAAGTGAGGATTAGATGGGATTAGTAT
>NW_017387486.1:0-4613 GCF_001636725.1 Cordyceps fumosorosea ARSEF 2679 | reverse complement strand
CGTAGTAACGGTCACCATGTCCGTGACGACGGTCACCGCGGTACTCAGCTTCAGTATCCATCGGGGACGGCCCATAGTATCTCACAGGCGTCTTGTTGCCCACTGCATGCGTCTGTGGAAGGATCCAACCAAGCTCGTTGATGAGTCGTGTGGCTCCCAAGTCTCGTAGGGTATCCGCAGCACGGACTGCGTGGTTCTCGATGTTCTCTGACAGATCGTTAACGAGTGGATACGAGGTTCTCTCCAAAAAGAAACCTACGGATCGTTTCAGGGAGTTCAATAACCTGGTGTCTTTGCAGACCACGCAAAACCTCCTTTACCCACACACGGCATGTCCATTGCACCTCACCACGAGGAATGTGCCGGGGATTCATGAGAGGTACTTGCGCAGCAATTGACTTGATGGTGTTGATTGACGGCGCATTGCAAAGAATGAGACAAGCTGACATGCTCTTCGATCTCATGGGATCAGAAACGATGCGGTCTTCCATGTAGAGGTCCAAGGCGCGGCGGCCTTGGTCAGTCGCGTGGAACAGAGTACCCTCAGGGACATTGTCTTCGGTAACGTAGAGGCCCCAGTGCTATCGACCATGTTAGAATAGCTGCCTGTGATAAACCATACCGTCTTGTTTTCTTACATATTTGTTCTGTTCTCCAATTGTACGTAGATACTGTAGAGTGACGTAGACAGTGTAAGGGCGCGTCTTCGACTTTGTGCGTTCCAGGCGTGACATTGTAAATAGAGAGAGGTTCAGATAGCTGATGGAGACAGAAATAGTTCAGAGGAGGAGTTTGTAATATTGATAAGATTGATGATGAAGTTTTATGGAATCCATGAGGGAGGAATAGGTTTGTTTTATACTTCGAATGATCTATTTTAGTCCTTGAAGCAAGACTCGGATGGCGGAGATAGCCTCATTGTGGTGTTAGTTAGCTTGCTCAAGTCTGCGCCTCCTAGCCAGTCATTTTTTCCAATCTATACGATTGGTATCATCTTCAGTTTTTCAGAGATATGCAAGGCCAGATTACTGTCTCCAGAAGGTCGAGGCCACTTTGGCCCAGTAACTAGGACAGGCTACATACCCTCACCTTTAAGACAGCATGAGGGAGCATTTTTACTTGGGAGACACTAGGCGTGACCCAACATCGGCGGTGAAATCAACTTAATCCAATCGAATCATCAATATCGGTGGACTATTTTTCTCTCGAGTTGCCCATGTAGGCAACAGCCTAACCCTCGTCGCATGCATCAAAGAAGGTACTGGCCGCGGCCAGGCTTCGTTTCAATTGCGGGCGGCAAGGCGGACAGTTTGGCGAAGGAGCCGAGCCAACCAGAAGGCAAGCAATCAGCCACAGTCCTGATACTCTGTTTAGCATCCTAGTTGCCGAACATGCGGCTTACTACCAGATATCCGCATTAAATGCACATGTTTGACCTGTTGACCGTGTTGGTAGTGCTCTGCGGTCCGCACCGAGTGGGGCGATTCTAGCCGCCCGCCATATAGAAGCTACCTAGTTACAAAGGCACGCGCACCAGCAAACCCCTGCGCCTGGCCTCCCCCTCTTCATAACTCCCCCCTACTTCCGTATCCTTTTTCTTCATCTTCTTCAACACGTCTTCAGTCACCTGCAGCTACCTCGGTCACTTTGAAACGTGTTACAAACGCTTTCCAATGGACCCGCCGAGACTAAGCGTCGATGGCACCGTGTCGTTGGTTGAAGCGCTCGAGCTACCCCATCCTGCTACTGCTCTCCTTCGCGCCTTCATTCTCGATGCCGTCGATTGGGACCTAGCCGCCGAGCATGTTCGGTCTAGAATTGGATCGCGAGAAGAAGCGCATCGTCTGGTATCTGATTGGATCTACGTTGTCGAAGCTGGTAAGCCAGTCCGTTTCCCAGTTCATGTTGATTGCAAAATTTACTGTGAACGTGTCTAGTCTCTAGTAACGGAGTTGAACTGGAAGCACCAGACAAAACCACAGTTCGCGAAATTATGGAGCGCGATGGAAACGTATGTTGTGTCTCTGGCATGCGAGGCACTCTCCGGGACCCTCTCATCGTCGCGCCCATCCTACCTCTCCCCGCAGATTGGCTCAAGAACCAGGCAAGTCCCTCGAACACCCAGGTCCCCGGTTCAAAACGCTGATTTTTACAAGGATCGCTCGGTACCACTACTTTCTGCCTTTTTCGGTGGGCCATACCTCGATTGGTGGCTGAGAACTATTGATATGCCTGATTTTATATCGGCACAGTCGAGTCACTGGCTTGTCAGACAAAGCGTGGCCAGGGCTTTAAAGTGTGGACAAATCAGACTCGACAGAGTACAGCCATCCATGGTCGAGGTACCCGCCGAGTCCCTCTTTTCTCCTGTGCTTGTACTGACGCCTGATCTAAAATTATAGTATAGAGTTCATCCAGTGTCCATTACCTTGCACGACCCGATCCAACTGAAAGGTAGCATGGCACTACTCGGCGACCACTCGCGTGCAGGCATCGACAAGGTTGACCCCCGATTCGTTGGTACTCACGCCAGGCTCTGCAAAAGTGTACAGCTTGTCAACCTCATCCAAACCATGGCCCCTGAATTGCACAAGCGCAATGATGACCTGCTCGCAACAGCGCCTGCCGCAACTACAGCTCCACTGGTGCGCGTGATATCACGTCGCAGGCCGTTCAGCTTGGCATGGCTCTTCTCGCGCCCTATTTTCTTTATTTGGCGGCTAATTCCACAAGCGCTGCGTTTCTCCGCCTACGAGAAGTTAATGCGTTTTGGAGACTACTGGTACGGAGCTACTGGTGCTTCCGGCATTGTTGCCAAGCTTCCATTTGGATTATTCTTGAAATACAGTGCCAATATTGAATGCGTTCGAAACGAATTCAACGCTCTTGGTGTTGTTGGCAAAAATACAGGCGTACCCGTGCCACGTGGGTTGGACTTCGCATCCAAGTGGGTTCAAGGCAACCGCGAACTTCTTCCCCAGGGCTATCACAGATCGTACATGCTTACTTCTGAGTTGCCGGGTGCCGCATTATCGCTTTGCATGGATGCAATCTCAGATGCTGACTACCAGCGAATTCAGCTACAAATCCAAGCCTACGTCAGCCAGATACGGGAGATTCCCCAGACCGTCAACCCTGATTTCGTGATTTGCGATACCCGAGGAGAGGCTTGCCGAGACCCCCGGATCCGTGATTTTGCCCCGATTGGCCCATTCAAAGACGAAGCCGCGTTTAGTCAGGAGCTACGCTTCCCCGACGAGCCAAGCCGACGAGGGCATAAAATTGTCTTTACACACGCTGATCTCAATCCCCGTAATATCATTGTCAACCAAGTTAAGGATGCAACGGGTACGCTGCGCTGGGAGGTGTCCGGAATTGTGGACTGGGAGGCAGCTGGCTACTACCCGGAGTACTGGGACTGCACAAAGTCTATGTTTGAACGGTTTCGGTGGCCACGCAGGCACAATGATACCATGCAGCGTGTCTTCGCAGAATTTGGAGACTATTCGGCCGAGCTAAAGCTGGAAATAGAAGCATGGGAATCCGGCGACGGCGTCTAATGGAGGAAACTAGAGGGAAAGAGTTACAGGGTTCTTAAGAAAGTCTACTATATTCTAATAGAAACTAGAAAAGCTTAGAAAAGCATTTGACGCAATTTAACACCGAGTAAAACATGCTCTTGAAAGTTCTCTTCAGACTAGTATTGGGGTTCGCGAGGAGTATCGAATATCTTGGACTTCGTCGGCGCAAACCCCGATGCAGTAAGGTTTAAAGGTTGCCACGTGCCATATTTCATTTCGAATACGACGGATGCCAACGCCTCCATGCTATGGGAGTTCAACGGGTGGATTGCGGTCATAGACTTCCTACTCTGGCGTGGAAGTCGACTGGCGGCGTCCTGGGAGAATCATCAGAAGAATATGATCGTGACGACGATGCCACTTCGTTAAAAGACAGCCTCAATTGCCATCGCGTGGCGAAAAGATCCCAGATTTTTCAACGCGAATATGTAAATAAAGGCGAAACCCTTTATGGTCTAGATTTTGACATCTTTCGGGCCTTGCTTGGCTCTCCGGCAATCTGTTCAACTGGGGCCGTCTTTTCTTACGCGATGCACTCTTTGAATCAACGAAGTTTACATTCAATGGACTGAAAAATGTTATCTGGGATTGGAAAGCTGTAGACTCGGCCTCTCGCTACTATGGTGCTGCCCTTGAGCTAGAGGCACGTTCACAGCAAGCTGGGCTAGATCAAGGCTCCCAGTACTTCAAGTAGTCCGTCCAAGCATCTCAGACTAGCGATTTAGTCCGTCTGTCGAAGTTGAACTGGACTGATAGTCCATTCGATTTGACGACACCAGACTGACAGTCCGTCTGACCTCACTACACCAGACCATCAGTCCAGCTCATCGAGCGCAGACTACACTATCAGTGTGTCCGCTATTAGCTGGCCAGACCAAGCTGATACTGACAGTCTAGACTATGAGTCCACCGCAGGTATGCATAAATTGTGGCAGATCCTTGATCAAGTACGATTTGCAGCGATTTGAGCAACACTAGTGCAAAATAGACTAAACAGAGGTTTCATACAATTGCTATTTATCTACACACTGT
>NW_017387485.1:0-4719 GCF_001636725.1 Cordyceps fumosorosea ARSEF 2679 | reverse complement strand
GTGGCGAAGAGAATTCCACACGAAACCATTGCGGCAATAGCTAGGATAAATTGGGTCGCCCGAAAGAGTGTCAACTTTTGCTTGATATCGATGAGGAAGTAGGTCGCAATGCAGACGTCTGCAACGCCGCAGGCAGCAAATGTTGAAATAACGTCCAACCTAGTAACGATCAGATGCATTGTCAATGGCGGTGTAGTTCTAGCTCTCACTATACGCTGCTCCTGGGAGCCTGATCTATATGTAATACGGGCTCAGTTAACCAGCGGAACCGACTGGAATACGCCTCGTGGTCAGTCGTCATCGTCACAAAGCACGACGGAGTTGATGATCGTCACACAAAGCAGGGGGTCGACAGCGCTTTGCAGCTTAGCGTCTGTTTTCTGATCAAAAAACAAACGCTAAAGCTGACAGTGGGCCGTGGCTGGCATCCTTCAAATCATCGAATCCTGGTCGAGGCCGCCGCCCCAGCGACGCTGCGACGGTTGCGCGTGACGAACAATTGTCGGCCCTTGTGGTTGTGGACGGTTCCATTCCTCCTGCTTGGTTTGGAGAACACTCTCTCCATCAACATCTTTTCGTTTCCCGCGGAACAATGGTCTCTTTAGCACTTTCTGAGTTGCCATCTGGAACTCTGCATACTCCAGCCTTCGATCGGCTGACTTTCAACCTCAATCGAGCGGATGTCGATAATACGTTTGTATTGACCATCACCCGCCGTTGTGACGGGCATGTGGCTACAGACAAACTACACCTTGTGACATTGCGACATGAGAGCTCCTATTATCTCGTTTCCTCTTGTGAGGCTGTTCAGTGCTGCCCCAACGCGCCTCAAGAAGACATGCGTTACACCCTCTTCAACAACGGCTCGTGGGTGGCTAATGGCAGTCGTCACTTGGTTTCTGGCGACCTACACTGCACGAGGACTTCCCCGGACATGCAGCTTCCACTCGACACCAGGCCAGCACCTGAATCAAAAGAAGTCACTCTTTTAGTAGATAAATTCTTTTCAGGGTTTGCCGCCTTACTCAACAAAACCGACAGTTCGTCGGCAATTGAAGTGGCCTGGAAAGGAGACGCTGAGAGGAAATCCTTACTCAGTGTGTGGGAGAACTCTGCCCGCCGTGGAGAAGATGTTTTCTCCATATTGGCACGGACGACGAAGACGACGAAGAAGGAGCAAGCAAAAGCAAACTACCTCCATTGGCTAAGCCGAGTAATGCTCGCTTGTTTGGTATATGTGCAGACCGGAGGGAAGATCAAACATGGCGAGCCGAAAAAAAGCATACGCAACTGTTTTATAACGTGGTCTCGGAGGATCCCTAAAATCCTTCAACTTTTGTCCGTCGCCGGTACGGCCGCTCTCCTAATCCTTACTGCTCTCGGAAATTCATTCTTCTTTTTCGCGGATCTCGTCCGGAAGTCGCAAGAACACATGGAAAATTTTACGAACACTGTATGGGAAATACTGAGGCCAAGGCTCTCAGCTATCGACAGGCTTTTGCAAGGTACCATTGTTTACGATCAAAGAGTTTTGACGTTCAATCCCACAGCATTCACTCACTGGTATCTAACCCTACAGCTGCAGACGCCCGTCACAAACGAGGATATATGCAAACAACTCGGTGTGGAAGATTGGGTGAAAGTAGGAAGCGAAGTCTTTGAGGAGAGAACCATCGGGGAAGTTTTCAGTTCTCTGCAGAGTTTTCCGTCTACCAACGAGGAGGAACGTCAAGCGCGGCAAAACAATGAGGAACCGGCGCATCGATGGGCAGCTGCATGGCTTCAAAGCAACCATATCGATCTGACACCCGCGCACAACCAAGATCAAACTCTTGACATAGCAAACGAAAATACTCCTTACCCTGCCGGCCCTTCGCAAGGCATTTCTATGCCGAATGGATGGCCAACCGAACAGCCACTACCACTCCAGGTGACACCCGTCCAAGACACGCTCGCCAACGCTGCGTCACAGGTCTGCTCGCCTCATCATGACAGAGACAGTGGCTACGGCGGCAGCGCAGTATCCTCGCAATTCTCAGTGGCAACGTCGGCCATGCCGGCACTATTCAGAGGCAGCGAAACAACCAATCCATGCAGCCGATCTGTCTCTCTCTGGGGACCTGAGCGTCCCAACAATGTGCCCACAAGGCCGATCGGAGAACACAGAACGGTGCTACCAGATGAGGCTCCGCCGCCTGCTGCGCTAGCAACAGGTAGCTATTCACATCTGACAGTAGGCGAAGCCCCAGTGCCCGACGACGGTACCGCCCAGAATCCAGCGTACGATGCTATAGTCCTAAACGAGGATTCACTCTTTCTGCCGTCCCAGCCGTCTATCGGCAGTGGTTATGCGAGCAACATGGGGAGTCAGCAGGTGCGTGGCACTACTACATCGCTGGCATCATCGTCCGGCCCATTTTTGCTCGAGACTGAGGGCCGCGCAGAATGGGATCGTGCAGCGGCTGGGCAGAAGAGGCCACAGGTCGGAGACAATGCTGCCTCAAAGAGGCATAGGCCAAGCGCAGAGGAGATTACAGAGAACTCGGATGCTAGCCAGGCGTTGAATGCGGACCCGGCAGTGCGCTCCCTTTGCAACACTGATGGTGCGGTGATAGCCTTCCAAAGCAATGGTGCTGCACCGACTACAAATGTATCTACCGGGACCTCGGGGCAGGATTCGTTCTTTGAGAGTTTGGATATGGACGATGTACCGAACTGGACATCGATGGCCACTGACACTCTTGCGGGAATAGATATGGATAGGTTTGAAGGCTGGAATCCATTAGATTGGAACATGGACTAGCAACTAGCGGACATTAAGATCATTGCTATACTATACTATTTCTGTACATATCCCAGCTTTACAAGAAGCAACTTTATGCTGTTAGGATACTTATCTCCTGCCCCTGGCACTCCATCTTTTGGAATGCCAATCACAACCCCCTCGTCCATTACGAAAACCGTGTTTCTCTGACAAGGATTACGCGTGAGGCATATCTCGGCGCCCTGCTCTTGGTTTTCTCTGGCCCCTTTCACTTGTATCGCAACGCTTCCGTTTTCTAATATAATTGCGATGCTTCTTTTACCAGCTGGTGTTTCAAGCCCAGGCTCCCCTTGTCGCAGCGTCATCACTTTTGTGAGTCGCTCAATCTGTTCATTTGGCTGTTGCTCTCTCATTGGCGTCTACCTAGTTAGCTCCGTCTACTTGACGCACTGGGTAAAGCTTACAACGTTGTATTGGTGGATGGCGAGCCGGGCAAGAGCTTCCATATCACCATCGGTCGATGAAACAATTCCCGCCTGCTTCAAAAGGTTGTCTGGCAATTGCTTGACACTGAATTGTTCGTCCATGATGGCAACAAACTGCTTGTACTGCTTTAGCTGCATCCGTGGTATGGCGGGGTCGTCCATTTTATGTATTCTCAGTGAGGGGTCGAATGTGGGTCATACTAGTGTGTGACGCCTAAGAATGGAGGCCTAAACCGGAATCCATCGTGATTACGAACACATTATGTTCCAAGCATAGAAATGCTTCCAATAGTGTAATTAGACAAGGTCTAGAAATCAGTAAACAATGGCGCACACTTCTACTGGGAGAAAAGTGCCCACCACTAAATCCTAGATATCTACCCCCACCACTTCCCAGCCCTCCATATCATCCATGGAAATGGCCTGACTAAAGGCAACATCCTGGCTTTCTTCGTCAGCAGTAATAGCAGTATCTTCACTTGCATAGTCGAATACAGAACTCATTGTCAAGAAAGACTTGGTTGAGTCTCGCTTGTTGGACGGCGTCTCTTCAGTGGCTGCGGCAGCCGTGATGACCTCAAGCTTTTGTTGCTGTCCAAGTAGATCAGGAATCGGGCGATGCTGGTCAGTTGACCTGTGGATATTCAGCTCCCCCGCCTGAGAATGTCCACAGGCAGCACCAGCCGCGACCGCTTGCATGTGACTTGGCCCATCCAAAATTGATATTGGCGACACTTCAGTTCCGAATTAGAAAGCAGGTAACCCTAATTGTGTCTCTTGACCTACATTGTGACCCTAAAGTCCGAGGACAGGTGTTTCCAGGCCTACCCTGTAGCTGAAGTATCGCTCTGTCCGCATTTAATGTACCGGTCGACTCAGGTAACGCGCGCAGAGATGAAGCATCCGATGATTCACTGCATTTCTGGCTGTTTCTAGCCGGGACCGCCAACTTAGACATTGAGGACAGCAAGACTCTCAATTGGGTAGCATGGCCAACGGCATCATTTTGTGCGTCAGCGGCTTCGTTTCCGTTTGTTGGGGTATCTTTAGTAAGTTAGCTAAGTAGTCTAGGCAAAAGTGGAGGACAACTTACTTGGTGGTCTTTGGCTGGCGCTACCTGCAGGCGAAGCGGCGCGTTTGACGTGATCGTAGACTTGTTGGCCTGCGGCGGAATGCGTTGCACGCCCCGCACTAGTGTCCATAGTTAGCGTGGAGCTCTGAATCGGTCGTTAATCGAGGGGTTCGAACATTTTCATCCCGTTGGAGATTCCACATGGCGACGCTAAAGTAGCGCTTTTGATTGCCGAAGCGCCACCCTCCGCAGCCTGAGGTGCGGTTTTGGAAGGTTGGCCAGGAGTCTCAGCGCTTGATGCACTCCCAGAGTTACTGGGCACTGGATCTGTACAACACTTGGAGTCAGAATAAGTGTAACGGGCAAGCCGCTTGAGCGGCGGCTGTGCCGCCGAGCTT
>NW_017387484.1:0-4797 GCF_001636725.1 Cordyceps fumosorosea ARSEF 2679 | reverse complement strand
CTACTACTACTACTATTACTATTACTTTAGAATTTCTAATTAAGTAAATTAATATAAGTTTTATATATATTTATTACTAATTTACTATATAGTACTATCTTTCTTTACTTAAGTAAAAATAAAAAAGGCCTTATTTATACTAGTTTATAAGTACTTATCTCCTTACTATAACGTCTCTACTAATTTACTATAAAGTTATACTATTAACTACTACTATTATTTATAGTACTTTATTAACTATACTACTCTAGTGTATTATTTAAAGACTAATAGTAAATAGTAAATTTATAGTGAATTTATAACTAGTTTATATAAGTATAGATTAGTTTAAAAAGTACTTTTAGTATTAAAATAGTATATAAAAGTACTTTACTTTTACTATAAGTAAGTAGTAAGTTTTTACTACCCTTTAGACTATATACTACTATAGTAAGGTAGTAAGTTATATTTATTTTTATAGTAAGTTTACTATTAATTTATTATTAGGATAAGTCCTTAATTTTATAGAGTAAGAAGATCCTAAGGGATACTAATAAAGTTATTAAAACTTTATAAAGAAAATAGACTTTATAGAGTAAATATTACTATATTAAAATAATAACTAAGTATAGAGTTTATACTAATACTATTATATATATATAGTTTTTTACTATATATATAGTATACTACTATACTAGTATTATATACTCTTTTATAGTAAGTATAATAAGTCCTCTTTATAACTTTATAGTTAACTTATATAAGTATTTATTAGTTTATTAGACTCTAGTAAAGTGCCTACTCTATTTAATTTTAAATAGGAGGAAGAGGAGAAGAGAGAGGTATAGTAGTTATAGTCTTATTATAACCTTACTATAGCCTTATATTATAAAAGTTTTTAAGAATTTTAGTGTTTTATATTATAAGTTTATTAGTAGTTCTTATTAGTAACTTATACTTTATTTATAGTATATTTATACTAATTTTATTTTATTAAATAAGAATTCTTAGTTTCTTTATAGTACTCTTATATTATCTTTATAGTATTCTTATTATATTTTTATACCCTTTATATTTATATATATAATTTATATTCTTTAAGTAGTACTAGATCTATAAAGTTATTATACTTTATTTATAAGTTTTTTACTTTTTTATATTTTATTTATTTTACTTTAAATAGTCTATACTTACTATTATACTTATAACTAATAATTTCCTTAATAATATATTTATTCTTACTTTTAATAAAAGCTTATACTTCTATTATAGTATCTTTATATTAGTAATATAGCTTAAAAGCTTAAGGCTAAAGACATTAAATACATTATAAATTCTTAAGTACTATAGTAGGTCTAGTTTATATACTCGTTTTATTATCCCTACTAGTAAGATCACCTAGAAAGGTCCTATATACCTCTCTATAAGTTTATAGTTAAGTTATATTAACTTTAGGTTCTTTATTAATAAGAGTACTTAGTCTCTTATACTAAAGTGCTTTTTTTATTATTTTAGATTATAAAATTTTATATATCTTTTATTAGTCTCTTATAAGTGTCTTACTATATTCTTATATATATCCTTTAGCTTTTATATATATTCTTATACTTAAATATTCACTATTTATATAGTAGTAATAGTAGAGTGTATTAGTATATAACCTAGTAGTAATCTTATAAGGATATTATTAACTAATACTTACTAACTTATATTATATATAAACTATACTATTATTAGCTTTTTAACCTAGTTAGTTTACTTTATATTATAAAAAGCCTTTAGATAGTATTCTAGAGTCTAATTTATTTATTCTATTAGACTATCTATTTATAGGTAGAATATAATACTAAGTTACTACTTTACTACTATAAGGTAGTAGAAACTCTACTAGAATCCTAATATAAAGATTATCCTTTAGTTAAATATAATACCTTTTAGTACTCTATAAAGAGTTACTACTTTATATAAGAATATTTCTATAAGGTTATTATTCATTAGGTTATTATTTATAGTAATATAGATATTATATTATATAATCTAATCTACTATTATTAGGATAGTATTATATTATTTATATTTTCTTTATTATTTAAGTAGACTAGTAATTAAGTCTATTAATATTTCCTTAAATAGGTATAAAGGCACTAGTAGTAGTATAAGTAAACTATAAGGTTAATATATTCTAGTCTTTATTATCTAGTATATATAGTAGTGTTTAATATATATCTTTATATCCCTTTTTATTCTTTACTAGAAGAATATCTATATAATCCTATAAAAAGTCCTATAAACTCCTTAGTACCCTACTATAAGGTTATTATAGTATAACTATAAAATCTCTAATCTTATACTAATTAGGGTTAGAACTGTGACTATATTTATAGCTAAGCTGTACGCTCTAGGGCTATAGAAGGTAAATACACTAAAAGGGAGTAAAGACTCTATCTTCCTTTATAGGAAGGCTAAAGAGCCTTTATAGAAAGGTAATATCCTACTAGAGTAGATTTACCCTATAGATAGGGCTATAGATAGGGTTCTACTATAGAATAGCTAAAAATAGCTATTATAGAGTCCCTTCTATAAGCCTATTATAGAGTAGTACTCTATAGTAGAGTATTAGTTCCTAGGTAGCTAGAAGGGAGCTTCTAGGTAGCTAGGATAACTACTAAGTAGTTATAGGGTAGGTTACCCTATAGTAGGGCTCGACTAGAGGCCATAGCGCTTTCGTAGGCGCTGTAGGGGCGCCTGTGAGGACAGCCGGGCCTGTGTAGTGCACTGTGGCTCTATAGAGGCCCTGTGGGTTCTCTGAGGCTCTGTAGAGGCTCCCTGGGGGCTCTGTGGCCTAGGGGCTGCTGGCCACTGTGGACCTTCTGGTTCCCACTGGAAGGTGTGGCTTCGGGGGTCTTCAGAGGCCCTGTGGAAGCGTGGGGGCCTAGTGGCTTGTGTGGCTGGTCCCCCTCGAAGGTTCTGCCTAATTGTGCTCCAGGGTACGCTCGATATTTGCCTTAATTTTACAATAGAGGCTACCGAGTGTGCCCTAGTCTTGTATAGGGTAAGGGAGATGACCGTATCGAGGTAGGTGGCTGCCACAGGTCCTATGGAGGCCTGTAGGTCCTTATAGGTCTTTGCTGTTGACTTCTCCATCAGGCCGCCTGCAGAGATGATTAGAGGGTAAAAATTAGGGCCTAGGGCACTGTATTTAGCCCTCTTCGCTGTTGTAGCCTCCTGTAGGGTACTGTGGGGGTCTGTGGCTGCTGAGGGTTTGTTAATAGCCACGATTTGAAGGTCGTAGTACCGTATAGAGCCTTTATAGTGGGTGGAGAGGTCTAGTCGAGGCCCTGTACGCCCTGGCAGCTGTGGCTCTAGGGTAGAGCCTAGGGTGGTCTTTGTTGCTGCTGCTAGTGCCCGTAGGATCGTATCGTGGCGAATTTTCCAGTGGCGTTCAGCACCCTTACAGGTGTCTTCGTGCCCTATCTTAACCACTGTGCCACAGAAGGTACAGGGTAGGTCTAGGGCCCTCACAGGTGCTATAAGGCGTACCCTAAGGCCCTCCGTGACGTTAAAGTCTGCCAGTTGGTTGTTTTTGGTAGTAGGCAGGACCTCTAGCCAGCGGCGGCTTAGGTAGGTCGAATTTTCCTGTAGGGCACGCTTTCCCTCCAGGGTAAGCTGGTTCTGGATTCTTTCGAGGCGTTGTTGGTTGATTTCCTGGATCGTGTGGGTCTTCGTAGGCCCTAGGGTAGGTACGTATAGGGTGCCTGGGTTGATTCCTCTATCGTAGGGTAGGAAGTCTGTGTTGATATTGACTAGGCCCCTTCGTAGCTTGTTTAGGGTAGGAATTACGTTCGTTTTCACTACCCTATAGAGGTTATTCGGCATTTCCTTGTATAGGGTAATTACTAGCCCTCCCATCCGTATAGGGAGTGCTAGTAGGTCCTGGTTAATGCTTGTGGGTGCCTGTGGGTTGATTGAGGCAATTTGCTCGACAGCCTCTAGGGTAAGGCGGTCGATTTCTTCATATAGGTCGAGGAGCCCTATAGGGTAGAGTTGGCGGAGGAGGTGCCTTAGTAGGAAGGTTATACTTCCTCTAAGGAGCAGTAGGGCGTACTGCTTAGGGAGGGCCTGTAGGGTAGATAGAATTCTCTTATAGGTGTCTATCTTACCCTGTAGGAAGGTTCTTCGGTGCTGTAGGGGCCCTATATAGGTGCCGAGGGCCTGTATTCCTTGTTCCTACACTGTATCTAGGTGCTGGAAGGTGGATTTCGTCAGATTCAGCTGGAAGGGTGACTGCTGGAAGACCTACTGTATAATAGGCCTTATATCGTCCCTCTTAGAGACGATATAGGTGTCGTCTAGGTACAAGACCACTATATCGCCAGGTAGGGCCTTCTGTAGGGCCTGTAGGGTGGGCCTGTATGTGAGGGACCAGAAGAAGGCACTAAGGGGGTCTCCCTGCCGTACGCCTTCAGCGCTTGCGATAGTGGACCCATCCTGTAAGAATAGCACTGCTGGGTCGTTGTAGGCCCATCTGGCTGCCCGATAGAAGGTAGGGGCGTATAGGGTAATAGCCGTGGCTAGGCCTACCCTAGGGGCTAGGTTAAAGGCATTCTTCATGTCTAGTGACACAATAGACCTAGCCTTCGCCCTATTCGCCCCTATGATTGACTCTTCTAGCAGGTATATCGCTGGCTCAACCCCCCCGGGGCTTCGGACCCCTAGCTGACAGGGTAGGAGCATGTTATCCTTATATAGGGTAGATAGGATCGCCTTTATGGCTACCCTATACAACATGTCGCCTATCGCTATAGGTCTCGTGCCACC
>NW_017387483.1:0-4821 GCF_001636725.1 Cordyceps fumosorosea ARSEF 2679 | reverse complement strand
TACTCTTAAAGTGTACTAAGAATATACTAGTGTTTATTAAATAAGTAATTACTCTTACTTTTAGTTATATATAGTTTTATTTCCTAATTATCTAAGTAGTTATCTTTTTTAGTATAGAATATAATATATTATATTTATATATTATCTAACTTAACCTACTAAGTTATACTAATTTCTTATATACTTAGTATAAAGTTCTTATCCTTATTAGTTTATAATAAAAGTATATTATTTACTTATTCTTTTAACTTTAGATCCTCTTTATAACTAAGTGTATTTACTTTACTATTTTCTAATCCTTTATAGTATATAATCTTAAAGTTATAGTCTATAAGGTTTTTATACTATTTAATTTATTATTTATTTAATTCTTTTATTATTAAGAATAATATAAGATTCTTATAGTTAGTATATACTTTAATCCTATATTTTATTTTAATAAAGTAGTATCTTTATTCTTTAAAACACTAAATAATAGTTATAAGTTCTTTATTATAGATCCTATAGTTTAGCTTAAGTCTATAGAGTTTCTATAAGAAGAATATAACTAACTATAGTTTCCTTTATTTATTTTATTATCCTAATTATCTACTAAGTGCCTAGTTAGAAGTATTAGTCTTAACCTTATAGGGTTTTTTTTAATTAAGTATCTTTATTATTAGTTCTTTTATAACTAAGTCCTTAATATCTTAGAATACTTTAGCCTTAGCTCCTTTAGCCTTAGCTCCTTTTCTTCTTATTTAAACTTAGTATCCTTTTTTATTAAGTCTATAAAGGGTTATACTATATTATTATATTCTATTAGGAATTTATAGTAGAAGTTTATAAAAACTATAAATAATAAAACTCCTTTAGGGTTTATTAGTATAAACTATTCTTTAATTACTTAGATTTTTTCTAGGCTTATATATACTTCTTTATATATAAGTATATATCCTAAGAAGTATACTATTTATTAATAGAATTAATACTTCTTTCTTTTTACTAGGAGGTAGTTATCTTATAGGGTTTATAGTACTTTATAAATATATTATTTATACTCTTTAAATATACTTAAGTAAATAAGAATATTATTTAAGTATATAACTATAAAAACTCCTAACTATTTTTATAGAATATTATTAATTATAATTTAAAAAGTTATAAGTATATTAGTAAGTCTAAAAGGTATTATTAGATATTTATAGTATCCTCTAGTAGTTTAAAACACTATTATTTACTCTTAGTCTTCCTTTATTTATATTAGGTTATAGACTCCTTTTAAGTTAAGTATTATAAACTACTTAGCTTTACTAACTTTATTTTATATTTTAGTAATAAGTAGTAATAAATATTAGTTCTTAATTATAATCTTATTTAGTTATTAATAGTTAATATATAGTTATAACTTCTTATTTTTTTTAAGTACTTATAGGATTAAGTATCCTATTAGGGATTCTAATAGTTATATATATCCCTTTTATAGTATTTCCTTTAAATACTCTTTAAGTACTTAGTCCTATATAGGGTTCTAAGGATATACTTTATAGAACTTTAGTTCTTTATTAGACTAGAGTTTAATCTTATAGTCCTAGTATAGATACTCTAGTAGTCTTATTTCTAGCTCTCTACTAAATAGTTTACTATACTTTAAGTATTCTTTAGGAATCTCTATTATATTAGCTTTTAACTCTTAAGTAATTATATATAGTTCTTAAGGTTAGTTATAATCTAGTAAAAGTACTTTTTATTAGTTACTCTTTTTACTATAATTATATTCTAGTGTATTCTATTAGAGTTAGTTTATTCTTTAAACTTTCTATAAAAATAAAAAGTTATATAGTTTTTTAATTTATAACTCTTTAACTATACTTAATTACTTCTCTTTCTATATTTATAAGTTAATAAGGCTTATTTTTTATCTTCTAAAATAATTATAATTTATTAATAAGATTTAATAAAATAAAATTTCCTTAAGTTCTACTATTAATTATTATTTAGGTTTTATTTCTATTAATAAAAAGATTAATTATAAAGTAATTTATACTATTAATATTTATAGTATATAAAGACTAATTAAATCTTTATTAAAGTCTTAGTCTTAATTATATTAATAGTTATTATTTTTTAAACTTCCTTCTTCTTATATATTAATAATCTTTTTATTAAACTCTTTATTAGAGCTTTAATAATAGTTAGTTTATTTACTTACTATATTAATTAGATTTAGACTTAGTGAATTATTTACTTATATATAGTTTTTATTATATTCTTATTATATTTAATATATATAGATAGTATAAGTGTTTCTTATAATATATTTATTCTTTTTAAGTCTTTATAAGAGAATACTATTAGACTCTTTTTAATTTATTATAATCTACCCTTAAAGTTCTTCTTTATAATAAGGTTCTTCTCTTATATTTAGGTTTAAATACTATTTATACTTAATTTTTTCTAAAAGGTATTTTTTATAGTAACTATATATATATAATACTTATAAAATCTAATAGTATAATAAGTATATTATAATAGTTTCTAAATATTCTAAATCCTTTAGAATATTATTAGACTATTTTTAATCTATTTAAATTACTTTTTATAGTATTTATAGATTAATAATCTTATAGTCTTTAATTAATATAATTTTTTATTATCTATTCTTCTAGAGTATAAAATAGTTCTTTAACTTAATATATTCTATTTTCTTAGAATATATCTTAATAAAGGATACTATAAAAGGTTCTATTAGTTCTTCTTTATTATAAAGTTCTTCTTTTTCATTTAATAGTAGTTAGATTCTAAAGTCCTAATCTTTATTAAAGTGTATATTATAATCTCCTTATTAGTTAGTATCTAAAAAATATTCTTTATTGTTAACTATACTAATATTATAAGTTAATAGGTTATTATAGTTTATTATACTTAATCTATAATTTTTTTAGACTAGTATAATAGTAGCTTAACCCTAATCTATAGTTAGTCTACTTCTTAAGTAGAGAGTCAGTTTAAATATATAAAGTATATATAAACAGTTATTATAGTATAAGTTACGTTAGGAGATGTCTCCTAATAGTAGAGCTATTACTTAGATTAATTAGTAGAAATCTAGACTACTTAGCTATAGGAATACCTCCTCCTTAAGTACCCGTCTATCTCTCTACTATAGTCCTAAATAGCTAGATTATTTATCTATCTATTAATTATTCTAATTATAGTAATTAATAAGTAATCTATTAATCACTTTATAGGTTATATAACCACACGTCCTATTTAGGATACTAGTATATCTAACTTAGCCTAACTCACTTAGCCCCACCTATATATCCTATATATTTATAATATAATACTCCTCCCCTAGTAGTCTTATCCTTAAGGCTATTAATATAGGCCGCCTAGGTAGTAAGTGGTTTTTCCCTTCCTATATTATTATATACTATTATACCTACTAATCGCGTTTTTAAGTAGAAGACTAAAGCCTCTTAGGCATTAATCCTTTATTATAATAATCTTCTTATAACTATTCTTATAAATCCTCTTCTTTAAATAATACCCTCTTATACTACTTATAAGGGTTATAGTATTATAAAGTGTTAGGTTTCTCCCTCTAACTCTTCTTATTATATAGAGTGTGTCCGTCTAAACCTATTATAATATAACGTTTAGGGGGTAACACCTACTTAGCTATAGAATATTACTACTTAGTATATTAAGCTTAAACGTAAGCTAGAAGAGGTAAAAGAGAAAGTTCTTTATCTTTAAAAATAAAAGAAATTATAGTTTAAAAAAATAATACACACTATTATATATAGTATTAATAATATTAAAGAGTTAGAGTGTATAGAATAGGAGGAAGTAGAATAGCTTTAAAAGGCTATAGGTGCCTTTCCTATTCTATTTAAGGAGTTAGATCCTTCCTTAGTTTATTCCTTTAAGGCTAAGTTTAGTATAGAGTCCCTTAATAGTCCTTATAGGATTAACTAGACTGCTTTTCTTTAGAGTAAAACTAGCTAAGTAGTTTTAAGTAATTAAATAGGTTCTTAAGTGGTTCCTATATGTTTTTAGAGTTTAGGTATTCTTTCTACTTAATAAGATAATAATAATTCTTCTTAGTTCCTTATACTTTAAGTATTTTCTCTACTTTATATTTATTTATATCTTTAATAATAACGTCTATAGTAAGTGTTATATTACTTAGTGCTTTCTTTAGTAATAATATATAAAACATAGGATGTATTTTTATCCCTTTCTTCTAATAATAATAGTTTATAGTTAACTTCTAATAGTTTTTATTTAATAAGGAATAGTCTAATTTTCTTCTAGTTAAGTTTATTACTAGGTTATTTTATTTTAATGTTTTTATAGATAAAGTAAACTTTATCTCCCCTCTCTAGGATTAGTATTAGTAATCTCTTTTTATTTATATAGTGTTTTATTTAATTCTCTAAAAATATCTATTCTATTTATAGGTGCTCTATATTTCTATAATTATTACTATATACACTATAGCTACTAGTGTGTTTATATTCTATATTATGTGTGTTTTAATTATAGGGTTATATTTATAATTTACCTTAAAAGGAGAGGTAATATTTTTATATTTTTGTTTTCTAAGCTATTTATAGTCTATTATATAAGTAGTAACTATTCTACTTAATTATTTTATTAGTAGTTTATATAACTTTATAGGTACTATTTAAGTATCTAATTCTAGATTTTAGTTTATTTATTTATTTATAAGTAAAATACTATTAAAAGGTTTTACTTAACCTTTATAATTCCTATAAAGCATTTCTAGAAGTTTAATATAAAGAGTTTATCTTAGTCTATTATAAGCTTTAT
>NW_017387482.1:0-4836 GCF_001636725.1 Cordyceps fumosorosea ARSEF 2679 | reverse complement strand
GAAACACACTCCACTCATCTGGCTCGTCCCCGTGTGGTTGGGCACCAACTGCTTGTAGTCACCTGTGCCGGATACGCTAAGCCGAAAGTCAATAATACGACGTTGCCGGAAAGAAACAGTATTTAACTTAGTGCCGCCGCTCCCGCAGCACCACACCAAATAGTTAACGTTCCAACGTTCAGCATTATGGAGCTATCCAGCCCCTACCCTGCACAGTCTTGATGCAATTACTCCACCACTGCGTCCGGATCGTCTTTGTATACCTTAGCAGCACGGGACCTGTGCAAAGAAGACATCGTCCACGCTGGTATCCCAGTATCTCACGGAACGCACCAGCGTCATCCCATCTAAAATGGAGCCGCTTTCCAGCCCTGGAGCGGCTCGCGCCTACCAGCTTGAAATGCTCGACCACAGTCTCAAGCAAAATGTGATCGTGGCCGTAAGTATGGTCGAAGTTGCACAGCATCTCATTCATGCGTTAATCATGGATACAGATGGATACTGGTAGTGGCAAGACACGAGTGTGCGTTGCACTTCCTTTCATGTCTTGGACGGTGCCTAATGATTGCTAGATCAATTCTTCGGATGAGAGCACAACTAGAAATATCGAGCGAAAAGGTACTTTAAAACATCCTTAAAATACTTGCTCCGAGCTAATACGCGCCAGTTGATCTGGTTTCTAGCCCCGACAGTTCTACTCTGTGCCCAGCAGTATAATGCGATTACGACGGAAATCCCGTCTATTGCGGCGAAGCTCGTCACAGGGCACGACAGCGTCGATACGTGGGACGCATCAACCTGGAAAACACTACTGGATGGCACACAAGCAATCATTTCCACTTATCAGGTGCTCCTGGATGCGTTAGACCACGCATTCGTGGACTTCAGCAATCTTTCCCTCCTAATATTTGATGAAGGTATCTACTTCAATTCATCTGCAGAATTAACCACGGCTCTGACTCTATCCAGCTCACAATTGCGTCCGTAATAGTCCAGGAGGCAAAATAATGTCTCAATTCTACCACTTTGAAAAGCATCGAGGTGGCCGCACCCCTGCAATTTTAGGACTGACGGCGACGCCAAGTATTAGGGCGGATGCAAAGGGTCTTGAAGCCCTTGAGATGCTTTTAGACGCCAGATGCATGTCTCCAACAATACATCGACAGCAGCTGCTGCAGTGCACCAACTACCCGCGGTTGCTCGCGCTTTACTACCGCCCACGTTTGGATCCCGATGGAACGCCGTCTCTGGATTCTTTGAAACAAGTTTGCTCGCGCATGGACATCATGCAAGATCCATACATCGTTTCGCTTCGAGCTCAAAATACGGATAGCAGTCATCGAACATTACTCTCATTGGTAAAGAGCCAAAAAACGTGGTCTAGTCTCCAGCTCAAGGGTTTTATGCGGCGGGCATGCCAGATACTGCATCAGCTGGGACATTGGGCACTGGACCTATACATCTTTCAGGTGAAAGCAAAGTTCCTCCAGTCACTTTCGGCTACAGAAGAGCCAGGGTACACTTGCATAGCCGAGGAGAAAGTATACGTGGCGGATATACTGCGCAACATCGCCGTCGCAAAACCTGCACAGTCGCCAATGGAACTGGATAGCATGTCCGACAAGGTTCAATTGCTCCTCAGGGAGCTGCTAACTTTCCGGGATAATCCTATTGGCATCATTTTTGTGAAAGAGCGTGTTACTGCATACATGCTCACGAAGCTTCTTCAGTCCTTAACTAAGCTGCGAGACCGGTTCCGGTTTGGGTGCTTGGTTGGGACATCAAATCACCAACGGCGAAATCGATGCTTATATGAATTTCCTGACTCGGCCAATTTAGACATTCTGAGTGACTTTCGCTCTCAAAAAACCAACATTCTTGTGGCAACTTCGGTGTTGGAGGAGGGCATCGACGTACCGGCGTGTAACCTCGTCATCTGCTTCGACGGCCCACCGACCTCAAAGTCCTTTATCCAGCGGCGAGGGCGGGCGAGGATGCAGAAGTCTGATTTGATCTTGCTTCTCGAAAGTGATCAATCAGAAGTCAAGCAATGGATCTCTCTCGAAAGCGAAATCGCGAAGCTCTGTCAGGACACGCAGCGCAAACAAAAAGAGCGAGAGGCGCTGGAGGGCGCAGTGGAGGAACTGAGTCTTATCTTCAGGGTGCCCGTAACCGGGGCGCGACTGGATCAAGATAATGCCACCGCACATATACACCACTTTTGCCAGAAAGTAGCACCGGGCGAGTTTATTGATCATCGGCCAGAATTCATCACCAAGGTCATCGACCACGGGGTGAGGTGCCGTGTGAAAGCTGAGGTCCGACTACCTACATGCCTGCCCACTAGCATGCGGAAATTCAACTCAGCAAACGCTTGGGTGTCAGAAAAGAACGCCATGAAAGACGCTGCGTTTCAAGCGGTTGTCGGACTTTATCATGCTGGATTGGTCAATGGGCATTTACTACCATATGAAGCTGCTGAGGAAGCTGGAGTGGAAACCCGTTCCGCAATTGTATCCGTCGATCCAGTCTATCAGCCATGGCACGACATCGCCGTTGCTTGGAATGAAAGCCAAACGCACTGGAGCTATACAATCCGGTTGCAAGGTTCCAACCCAAACCTTTTCGCCGAGTATAGCCTTACGCTTCCAGTTTTCTTGCAGACCCTGCCACCAGTTTTGGTGTATTGGGATCATGAGACAGCCTATCAAGTCTGCTTTTCAACTCCGGAAGCCATTTCGACGGCCGAGTCACAAACCAGACCCGATAATACTTCAGTCTTACTTGCCCTGAATTTTGCTCACCGGTGGGATCTGAAGAACGCTTCACACGTCATCAAGATATCTTCAGATGGGTCGCTCGCTTTGGAAGGCATCAACGCCCGCCCAATCGACCCTGCCTGTATACGTGCCGCAGGTCAAGAGTATTTAATACGAGATTCCTACCTGTCTCCTGGCACGTATATTGAGACCTTGCGCTCCAAGCCACCCATTGGCATGGTACGGCATCCTTTCAAAAACTATCAGGAGGCATCTGAAGAGCAGTATGTACATCTGTCCAAGTGGACCCGGCGTACCGACTTTCTGCACCGGCCACATGTAAACATGAACGGAAAGGGTCAGATTCCCAGCACGAAACTCTACTCATGCGCTGTTCCCATGTCATGCGCCAGAATGGACTCTATCGACGTAAAGCACGCCCGTTTTGGAATGCTCCTTCCGTCAATTATTCACCATGTTGAAACGCTGCTCATTGCAAGAAAGCTCTCGCAAACGCTTTTAAAACCACTAGAGATTTCCAATCTTACCTTACTACTCGAGGCTATTACTTCTGGCGGTGCAAACAAGTCGGTGAGCTACGAAAGACTCGAATTTATCGGAGACTCCATCTTGAAGTTTTGCGCCTCTGTACAAGCCGCCGCGACTCGTACGCTATCCACTCACCTTAATCCTTGTTCTTTTTGTAAGGGGCTAACAAGTTATTGTCAGATCTGCATTGGCCCGAGGGCTATCTTTCGTCGTTCAAGGACCGACTGGTAGCTAATTCAAGATTATCTCGGGCTGCGATTGAGACCGGACTGCCACGTTTTATTTTGACTGCTCCCTTTACTGGTCAAAAATGGCGCCCCTTTTACAATGTCGACTTTCTTTCTGGCGAGGAATCGAATCGACCAGCACGCCAAGTGTCAACAAAGGTACTCGCTGACGTCGTGGAGGCTCTTATCGCCGTCTGTTACATGGCCAGCGGCATGCCCAAGGTCATTCATTTACTGACACTCTTCATTGGAGACTGCTCATGGATGGACCCAAGTGATGCGCGAAGCAGTCTCTTCCAGCAAGCCTCTTCGTGTATGACCTCATGCGCATATCTGGAGCCCCTTGAAGACTTGATCAGATATACCTTCGAGAAGAAGTCGCTGCTGCTAGAAGCAGTCACACACGGTTCCTACCTCGTTGACACCAAGCAGCGCAGCCAAGGACGTCTCGAGTTCCTAGGCGACGCTGTATTAGATACTATTGTCGTGACAAAGCTTTCCGATCACGTCCCTCCACTCCCTCATCATACTATGCACATGATCAAGACAGCAATGGTCAACAAAGACTTCCTTGCATTTCTCAGTCTTGAAGAGCACGAATGCTCGCTGCCAGAAGAGTCCCAGGGACATAGTATAAAACACCGACGTCTGGCCTTGTGGCAGTTTCTAAGGCATGCTTCAAATGGCCTGAGCGGCGCCCAGTCGGAGACACGCAAGCGGCATCAAGACGAACGAGACGATATTCTTAGAGCCATCCACCACGGTGGAGTCTATCCATGGGCTCTACTTGTTCGTTTGCAGGCCAACAAATTCTTTTCAGACCTGTTCGAATCTATCTTGGGAGCTATTTGGGTAGACTCGGGTTCCATGGCACAGTGCCAAGCATTCTTAGCTCATTTAGGCCTGATGCCATACCTAATGCGCATTGTCCACGATGGTGTCCATGTGCAACATCCGAAAGAAGAGCTTACCAAACTGGCATGCACGGAGAAAGTCATTTACAACGTGGAGCCAGTGTTAACACAAGGCAGCGAGACCCATCTACGATGCACGATCTTTTTTGGTGACCGGCAGGTAGTAGAGGTGGAAGGCGGATTCTCTATGGAAGAAGTCAAAACCAAGGCAGCCACAGCAGCTGTGGCACTTTTAAAATGATAGACGCGATGCATGCGGCCGCTCAGGTGTAGCTTCAAAGATCTTTTGCTAGTCAGGTAATGCACACTGGTATATTAGTCGAGCTCTGCGAAAAAATGATCCAGTACCCTGCACCAAGTTTTTGCTTGGCTGAACATAGCACTGCA
>NW_017387481.1:0-4848 GCF_001636725.1 Cordyceps fumosorosea ARSEF 2679 | reverse complement strand
CTTATTCTAAGTATATAAGAACTTAGTATAACCTAGTAAGTTAAGCTGGATAACACTTAGATACGAAGAATTATATTATATATAAAAGACGATAGCTATCTAGATAATTAAGAAACGAAACTGTATATAACTAAAAATAGAGATAACTACTTATATAATAAACGCTAGTATGTTCCTAGTACACTCTAAGAGCAGCTTATTAAGGAAATACACGAATACCCACTATATAGACATTAGGGTGTAGGGAAAACGGTTAGTAAATTAAGAAGATCGTACAACTTCCTAGAAAGTAGAAAGATTATATAGAAGGTTATTAGAAACTACGATATCTATAATAAAGCTAAAGCAGTATAATATACGCCTTATAGAGAGCTATAACTAATACTACCACTAGAAAGAGTATAGTAAATAGTTACTATGGACTTTATTATTAAGTTACTAAAGTTAAAGGAACCTATAATAGGAGTATACTATAATAGCATCCTAGTTATTATAGATAAACTTATAAAATACACCCATTATATCCTATATATAGAATTAAGCAACACTAAGGATTTAGTATATGTCTTCTTTAAGACAGTGGTTATATAATATAGGCTACTAATAAAACTCATTATAGATTAAGATAAGCTATTTATATTAAACTTCTAGAAATGCCTTATAGAAATTATAAAGGTTAAATAAAACCTTTTAATAGCATTCTATCCATAAATAGATGGATAAATAGAAATCCAGAACTAGATTCTTAAATAATACCTATGGAGTTATATGAACTATCGATAGAATGATTAGGTAGAATAGCTACCACTCGCACAATAGGCTATAAACAGCTTAGAAAATAAAAATATAAAAATGTTACCATTTAGGGCAAATTACAGATACGACCCTACGATTAAAACATATACAGCATAGAATGTGAACGCACTAGTGGCTATAACACACATAGTAATAGTTATAGAAATTCAGTAATATTTATAAATAGAATGGATATTCTTATAGAACCGAATAAAACATTATACGGATAAAAAGAGATTACTAGCGCTAATCCTAGAGAGGGGAGATAAAGTTTACCTTATCCGTAAGAACATTAAAACGAAGCGACCTAGTGATAAACTTAACTAGAAGAAAATAGGACTATTTATTATTAAATAGAAAATATTAAACACTAATTATAAACTATTATTACCTAAAGGGATACGAATCTATCCTATATTTTATATCTCACTATTAGAGAAAGCACTAGATGACACTATACTTACTATAGATATTACGATTAAAGATACAAATGAATATAAAGTTAAGAAGATTCTTAGTACATAAGGACTAAATAAGAATCATTATTATCTTATTAAATAGAAAGGATACCCTAACTCTAAAAACACGTGGGAGCCACACGAGAACCTTATAAACTGCTTAGACCTACTTTAGTAGTTTAATAAGCAGTGTTTAACTCTAAAAACCCTAACTTGGATAATAAAGAAGGATCTAAATTAATAGAATTCTAATCCACTACATCCATATAACCTAAAGATTATGCTTAAATGGCAGCCTCTGACTTAGCCCGCTCGGACTCGTCTAACTCATCTAGCGACTAAAGGCCACAGCTAACCATAGTAGAACCACGAGTCATAAGAGACTCGTGTTACTTTTATAAGCGATCTAGTTTAGTAAGAGCTTTAGAAGACTCCTATTAAAGGCATTATAATAGAGTAGTGGCTTCTTCTTCTTTATAACGAAGACACTAGGATTTAGAAATAATTTAATTAAGAGATGATACTAGCACGCTTAAACCATCGTAGGAACGACCACAGCGAACGCATTCCTTATAACGAGAAACACCCTCTATTATCTTATAGGAGAACTTCCTAGAATAATAAAAAGAGTAAGGCATAACTTTAACGCCGAACTCTTTAACGGCGGTAGTAAGTTTAGAACACTAGTTAGCTTTAGAAAGGCGGGGCTTAGTGACACGATTAGACATAACGAAGTATGTTAATATAGGAGGAAAGAAACGAACCTACGGACGAAGGATAAAGGAGACCTAATATAGTGGCCTTAAGGATAAGACTAATAGGGGAGGAGAATAATGTTACGAATTAAGAATGTATATAAGGCAGCTAGGGAGGCGGCCTAAAGGAGCGACTAGGCGGGCGCCTATAAGTCGCCTAGATAGGATGTAAGGTCATATGACTAGATCACTGTGGATTATAGTGAGCTAGAGGTGATCCTATATAAGCATTAGGATCACTTAGATCACTAGTGATCCAGAGTGATCTAAGGAATACAGTAGAGGATAGGTGGATATATAAGGAAGGGGATTTCCTTAGATAGATAGCTAGATCTCTACTGATTAATCTAAGTAATAGTTCTACTATTAGGAGTAATCTCCTAAACGTGACTTAAGCTACGATACTACTCATCTACACCTATAGTGCATTCAACCTAACTCACTTCCTAAGAAATAGATTTACTATGGATTAGAGAAGAGCCACTGTTATACTATTAAAGAGAATTAGACCCTTATATATTTTTAAGTTATTTTAAAATAGTATTTAATAACCCTTATTATTAGGAGCTAATAATAATACGTTTTAGTTTAATAAAATAGTAAGAAAAAGAGTCTTTCTTTTACTACTATATACACTTTAAATAAGAATTAGTAATAGTAAAAGGGCTAGTATAAGTAAATAAAGTTAAACTAAATAAACTCTAGTTTACTCTTTCTAATACTATAAAGAGTTTAATTATTAATAGATAGATCTTCTAAATAGATTATAATATAATACTATAAGATATTTAAATAATCTTTATAAACTTAAAATACTTTTAGATTAAAAAGAACTATTAATTATAAACTAATAAACTACTAACTTAATATTAAGTTAATATTAATATAAATATAGTAATAATAGGAATTAGTGTATTCTATACTTATTTAAGGGCCCTTAAAAAAGAGCTATAGTACTAGTTAGAAGAGTAAGAGAGGGCGCCCTAAGTGTCTAAGTTAGTATTATACTCTTAAAAGGAATTAAGGGCCTACTTTTAGTATAGTTAAAATAGGTTTTATATTATAAAGTACTACTTACTCTTAGTAAGAAAACTAAATATATAATAATTTTAGATTATAATAATTATTAACTAAAGTAGTAACTTAGAGGTAGAAAATAGTAATATCTAAAGAAGTAGCTCTCTTTAGATAATATAATAATACTTATAATATAGAAGTTAAATAATAAAAAGGGAGAAAGGAGTTAAGTATAGAAATAAATAGGAAAATATATAAATATAAAACTATTCTTAATACTAAGTATTATTAATATATTTACTCCTCTAAATATATTAATTAATATTAGTTATAAGTACTATAGAATAATATAAGAGGGATTAGTAGACTTATTATAACTATAATAGGTTACTCTTCTTTTATTAAAATAGATCTACTTTATAGTAGAGGATACACTACTTTTTACTATAGTAGAAGTATTATAAATATATATTAATATAGATAGCTAGTAGTTCCTTATACTACTCTATATTATCCTAGCCCTCTCTTACCTAATAATCTTAAGGCTATTTTAACTATAATAGTACTACTTAATTATTAATATAGAAGTAGAATATTTCTACTTAAAGAATAAGCCTAACTAGTATATCTATATATAGTAGTAATATAGTCTAATACTATACTCTACTTTACTTATAAAGAAGAGATTTTATAAAGTATTAAAAGATAAATTCTATATAACTAGTATTAAAGTAGAGGTAATAATAATAAGTCTATATAAGATTAATACTATACTATATTATACTCTAGTAAAAGAATAGTATCTTTTAGAATAGTATAATAAGTTTAAAGACCTCTCTATAGAGGAAAAAGTAACTAGTCTACTTTTAATATAGTTAAAGTTTAATTATAATATAAAGTTTAAAATATATTTAAATAGTATACTAGAAGAGCTCCTCTATAGGAGACTATACTAGATATTCTATAACTAACTACTAAAAGTATATTAATAGTTTATTAGTCTACTTAATAAAGGGTAGATATAAGTTAGCTCCTTCTCTACTATAGTACTAGTTCTCCTTATTAAAAAGCTAGTAAGTAGTTAGTAGTTTTATATAGACTATAGAGCCTTAAATACTATTATAGAAGATAACTAATACTCCCTTTTATTAATAAAGAAAACACTCTATACTCTTTTAATAGTAAAATAGTATATAAAGGTTAATATCTACTTAGCCTTCTATAAACTCTAAATAAAGCTAGAGTAGAAGTATAAAGTACTTTACTTAAAGGACTCTAGTTATATAATAATCCCTTTTATATTTTATAAAAATAGAATTATTACTACCTCCTTATAAAGAGCTTAGTAGTAGTTTACTATTATATAGGTGCTTATACACACTTAATATATATAATATAAAGGCTCTAATAGGTGCCTTAATAGGACCCTAATAGACTACTCTTCCTTCTTATATACTATCCTTAGTATACTTATTATTAAGTATATATATAGTAGTACTAAATATACTAGGCCTTTATAGGTTCTTTATATATAATTTAGTGATTTTACTTTTACTATTTATTTAGTAGTTTATACTTACTTTATAATTAGTCCTCTTTTTTTTATTATTTAACTATACTACTCTCTTACTATATAGTTACTATATTTTATTTAGGTTTTCTTTTTCTTTTTTTTCTTTTATTTAATATATTTTTTACTTTTATTTTCTTTTTATTACTTCTATATCTTTAAAGTAAATAGATTTCTACTATTATACTTTTATACTATTCTCTTACTATTCTTTTATTAGGCCTTCTTTTCTCCTTTATTCTTTTTATTAATA
>NW_017387480.1:0-4853 GCF_001636725.1 Cordyceps fumosorosea ARSEF 2679 | reverse complement strand
TTTATAGAATTAAATAAAATACTATATAGATAAAAAGAGATTACTAGTACTAATCTTAGAGAGGGGAGATAAAGTTTACTTTATTTATAAAAATATTAAAATAGAATAACCTAATAATAAACTTAATTAGAAAAAAGTTAGACTAAAGAAAATTAAACTATTCTTTATTAAATAGAAACTATTAAAAGTTAACTATAAACTATTATTACTAGAAGGGATAAAGATATATCCTATATTTTATATATTATTACTAAAGAAAGCACTAAGTAATATAATACTTACTATAGATATTACTATTAAAAATATAAATAAATATAAAGTAGAGAAGATACTTAAAGTATAAAGAACTAAAAAGAATTATTATTATTTTATTAAGTAGAAGGGGTACTTAAGCTCTAAAAATATATAAGAACTACTTAAGAACCTATTTAATTACTTAAAACTACTTAGCTAGTTCTACTTTAAAGAAAAATAGTCTAGTTAATCTTATAAGGACTATTAAAGGACTCTATACTAAACTTAGTCTTAAAGGAATAAACTAAAGAAGGATCTAACTCCTTAGATAGAGTAAGAAAAGTACTTATAGTCTTTTAAAGCTATTCTACTTCCTCCTATTCTATACACTCTAACTCCTTAATATTATTAATACTATATATAATAGTATATATTATTTTCTTAAACTATAATTTCTTTTATTTTTAAAGACACTTAATCTTAGTGTCTATTATATAATATTCCTCTTTAGTTATTTTAAACTCTTACTTAAAATGTATATAGTAATTAACTATCTAATAAAACTAGACTAGTAAAATACTTTATATATTATAATAAGATTAATAATCTATTATATATTAAGTATAATAAGAAGAATTAAAAGATAATAGTTAATAAAAAGTAATACCCTTCTTTTAATAATAAGAATAAGAACCCTTTTCTATAGCTTAAGGATTAGAAAGGATAGAATATAATAAAGCCTTATACTATTTAGACTTTTAAGAATATAGTTTTAATCTCTACTTAATAATATAATTAGTAGATATAATAGACTATAATAATATAAGAAGGAAAACTACTTACTACCTAAGTGGCCTACTTTAATAGTCTTAAGGATAAGACTACTAAAGGAGGAGTATTATATTATAAATACTATAAGATATATAAATAGGACTAAGTAAAGTAAGGTAAAGGTTTATTATACTAGCCACTAAAAGGATAGGAGATTATATAATCTCCTTAGGATTAAAGACTTAAGCTATTAAGTTATTAATCTAAGAATAGGATCTAAGGGATTAAAGGTTAAGCCTTTTAATCTAGAGTTATAGTAAAGAGGTAAATAAGTACTTAAGGAAGAGGTATTCCTATAGCTAGGTAGTCTAAATCTCTACTAATTAATCTAAGTAATAATTCTATTATTAGGAGATATCTCTTAATATAACTTATACTATAATAACTACTTATATATACTTTATATATTTAAATTAACTCTCTACTTAAGAAGTAGACTAACTATAGATTAGGATTAAGCTACTATTATATAACTCTCCTTACTAGTTAGTACTTATACTACCCCTACTACTACTCCTACCCTAACTCTAACCCCTAAGGGGGAGGAAGAGGAGGAGGAGGAGACTAAGGATAGTAAGGAGTTTAGTAATACTAAGGAATAATCCTAGCCTATAACTAATAAAGGCCTAGGTTAGTCCTAGTTACTAGAAATTATTTTTTTTATATATTATACTAGAGTAAACCCTAGTGGTTTATAATATAACTATAATATAGCCCTAGTCTAGTCTAATAGTAGTAGTTTTTTAATAAATAGAAGTTATTTTATTAATACTTTATTTTACTTTTAAACTAGTCTTACTTTATATAAGTCCTTTATTTAACTATTATATATATTAGTCTTTATATATTATATAACTACTTTATTATTATTCTACTCTCTTTTAAGTAGTCTAATACTTATAGTATATTATATTAGTCTTATATTAAGAGTAAACTAAAGACTATTCTATCTTTAATTACTATATAGTATAATAGAAGGTAGAATATATTCTTACTCTTATTAGTATAGTAGTATATACTTAAGTTAAACCTAAGGACCTTCCTCTTAAAGAGAAAGGCGTTTAGTCTTATCTTTCTTATCCTTATTTATATAATAATTAAACTAAAGTGTTTTAGTATATATAGTATTAAGTCTAAGTAGGATTTATATTAGGCTTAAGGTAGTTTATATATAAAAAAGGTAGTTAACTACTTTACTCTACTTTATTATTTAGTTTCTTTATATTCTTATTATAGTTCTTACTATTATAATACTTATTATTTAAACGTATATTAGTCCTCTAGTAGGGACCTATTAGGGGCCCTAAGGATATTTTTATATAGGTCTTAAAGTAGGAGGGGGGAGTGTGTTTTAGTAGTCCTCCTCCTTTAGCCTTATTATAGTATAAAGGAGGTAACCTATATAGAGGTGTATTAGAGTTATACTATAGCCTTATTAGCCTCTTACTAATTTAGTGTCCTACTTTTCTAAGTAATAAAGTATAAATTAATAAAGAGAACCCCTATCTCTACTTCTATATAGTACTTTAGAGTAGCTTTAAAGACTCCCTTAGTAATCCTAAGGCACTATACTTAGAGGCCACTAAGGATTTAGACTAGGCCTATAGTGGCCCTAGTAGAGGGTAAGTACTATATTATAGCTTTAAAAGCTATTATTAGTCTAATGCCTCTAAAGTAGAGGTTTCTTACTTCCTTTCCTTAGGGGCCCTATAACTTCTTAATAGTAATATATAGGGCCTAGATTATTATCTTAACCTTATTAAATACTATTTTAATTTATTTCCTTTATTCTAAAGTAAGAGTAAAGACTATACTTAGTAACTATATTTAGTTAACTAGTAGAATTATTATACCTCTAAGTATAATTAGGTTTAAGTCTAGTGTATAGTTATATTAAAAGTATATAAGCTTAAACTTTAGTATTAAGAAGTCTAGGTTATTATTTTAAGACTATTCTTTATAGATAGTCTAGGCCTTTACTATTATTACTTTAGTTTCTTTATAGTTCTTTCTAATATATAAGAGGTTTATATTATTAGTAAACCTAATAGTGTATAGGCCTAAGACTAATTTAAGAGTAGTATATAAAAAGAATATAAAAAGAATAAAGAGAATAAATAAAAGTAAGAAGCCTTATAGTACCCCTTACTTAACTACCCTCTATATTATTAACCTACTATTAATCTAGAGTTAGTTTATTTAATTATTAAAGAAGGATTAAATAATTTTAATAATCTATATTAAGAAGTTTAGTCTCTTTATCTTCTTTAAGAGTAGTTAGTAGTTAATATTATTAAAGGCTTTAACTATATTTAGTTAGAAGAGTAATATAGCTCTATAGTAGGCCTATATTATTTTTACTAATTCTACTACTATAAATATTACTATCTCTATTAATCTCTATCTTTAGTTACTTATCTAGTCCTTAAGTAGGATCTAGTATACCTCTATTATAACTATAATCTAGATTATAAGTATTTTCTTAAAGAGCTTTCCTATAGTATTAAAGAGAGTAATTAGTCTCTATCCCCCTACTATATAGAGCTTAGCTAGACTCTTTAGCTTTTATAGGACCACTATAGTCCTAGCCTAGTACTATACTAAGTAATATCTAATCTCTAGTAATAAGTTATATAGTCTAATAAGTATAGTAAAGAGAGTTAGGCTAAGGGCTTTTAAGAGACTATAGGGGACTCTATCTAACCTTAGTGTGTTCTAAGTAGTATAGTTCTTAAGGGTGTTATTAACCTCCTCTAGTGTTATTTCTATAAGGATTTCTATAGTATCCTACTTATAGTTAAGTCTACTCTATACTTTAGTTAGTTTAATAGTAGTTCTTACTTCTATTAAGTCTAAGAAGAACTTCTTAACTAGTATATTAGCCTTCTCCTTTTTTATTTAGACTAATAACCTATATTTAGACTAGTCTAGTACTAGGATTATATCTATAATATAGCCTATTATATTCTACTTAGCCTACTTAAACTATCTCTAGAGTAAGGATGTGTTATTAATTAAGTTAAAGTATATCCTCTATACTACCTATTATGCTTTAGTTATAGCTTAGGTTTATACTTTATACGACTTAGTAGTGGCCTCTTAATCTATCTAATTTCCTATCCTCTAGGCTCTTCTCTATACTTCCTTAGTATAGCTTATAGCTTATCTTATTTCCTAAGTCCACTACTCTAGCTGCCTATCCTATAGTGGGGCCGTCTCTAGGACGGCCTAGTTAGTGATATTGGCTAAGGTCGTGGCTAGCCACCTATAAGCTGCCTCTAGATACAGTGGGCTCTATTATTAGTTTTAATTATATACTAATATAATAGTAAATAAAAAGTAACTAATTTTATTTATTAAACTAGTATTAATATAATATAATAAAAAGTTAATAATTAATATTTAAGACTATATTTTAAAAAGTAAAAAACTAGTTATTACTAAAGATAGTAGTAACTTTATAAGAGTCTAGACTATAGTCTAATTAAAGTAATAGTCTAATAGTTTAAAGTATAAACTTAATAGAAAAAGCTTTTTTTTATATATAGTAGTTACTTTATAATACTCTCTTTTATTTTTTATTTTTATAAGAGATTTAATTAACTTTATATTAATATTTACTTATAGTAACTATATAGTTAATCTTTAATAATTAAATTTCTTTTATTTTCTTTTTTTATTATAATAAAAGTAATATAGTTTTTTTAGAATACTCTAATAGATTATATTAAACTAATATTATTAAATTAAACTCTATTTTAATAAAATAATAAATTATAAATAAAAAT